>NC_067407.1:119374187-119674273 GCF_009764475.1 Pristis pectinata
TGAAGCTTTCTGTATCTCCTGTTCAGGTTGGGAGTTAGAAATAGTAGTTTTGTATAAAAGGTGCATCCATGGTCATTATTCTTTTTACTAGCAGTGAAGGGCCTGTCGTAGCAAATTTCAGCACTATCCTTGGTGTTAATGAACAATTGTTATAACTTTTCCTTTTGTGCCCAGTTTTACTTTTGTAATAAAATTGAAGTAAATATTTTTTCAAAGCACAGTTTTAAAAATAAACTAAGTTTTTAAATTAGGTATGATGGTTAGAAACACTTAAGCGTTATTAAAATGCCTCATAACTTTCACAGCTGACAAAGGCCATCATGGTGTTTCAGGAACAAGGCTCTGCAGTGAGCTGCCTGAAGCCCAGTTGGTTGAATATAAATAACCTGAGCATTTGATTCTTAAAAAAGGTGTTTGCTTGACTCTCTTTCAGAATTATCCCTCTGTATTCATCACAGCCTACCAAGGCGATCAGCGTGTACCACTATCAGGATTGTTAAGATATACAACCAAACTTAGAAACGCTGTGGCTGCTAATAAGTGTAATACAACAGGTGAGCTTGGTACCAACATATCAGCCATTCCATTAAATCTCTTGTGCTGGTTATATAATATACACACTTGACCACTAGGTAGCTATAACAATCTACACTTTTATAGTGCTTTCCCAATAGCACACTGTGAATGGAATTGGTCATTGGTATATCACTGGTTGTGGGCTATTAGGTAACACCACTAATTGGCTTCACCCCAAATTTGGGAAAGCAACATCAGGAATCTGTGTTTGCATGTTGCAAGTTCTCTTTAATTAGTGTTGCAAATTGTAGCAATGGAAGTCCATGCAGTTTAAGAAATGAAGAAGTCATTAATGTTCACTGTGTGATAAATATCTTGCTATTCTTTACTGAGGCAATTCTGTGACAATATCTGGAGTTAGCAAAATTACATAAGCAAGCTTGGAGCCCCTCAAGCTGCTTTACTGTTCAGTAAGGTCATGGCTGATCCAACTCCGGTCGCCAAACCACTTTCCAGCTCTCTCATCATAACCATGGCCTTGCATGTAGTTCAAATATCTCTCAGTGTCCACCTTCAGTGCTCTCTGGGTAGAAAATTCCAAAGAGTCATTATCTCTGAGGAAAGAAATTCCTTCGCATCTCTGTCTAAAATGGGCAATCTTTTATACTGAAAACATGCCCCCTAATTCTAGTTTTCCCCTCAGAATATTGTGCTTCAATAAGATCACCACTCATTCTCCAGTACTCTAACGTTAGAGTTGTGTAGCACAGAAACAGGCCCTTTGGCCCACCACGTCCATGCTGACCTTTTTGTCCACCAACACGAATCCCATTTGCCTGCACTAGGTCTGTATCCTCTATTCAAATGCCTGTCTAAATGTCGTAGAGCATGGAAATGGGCTCTTCAGCCCAATTGGTACATTTCAACCAACATCACTATTTGCCTGCGTTTGTCCCATATCCCTCCATGTACCTGTCCAAGTACCTTTTTTAAGTGTTGTTAATGTACCTGCCTCAACCACTTCCTCTGGCAGCTCATTCCATATACTGACCACTCTCTGGGTGGAAAAAGTAGTGCAATGTCTCTTAAGCATTGTGATTGTATCTGACTCTACCACCTCCTCTGGCAGCAAATTCTAGATATGAACTACTCACTGTGTGTATGTATGTGTATATAAAAAAAACTTTCCCCTCAAATCTCATTTGATACTCCTTGCTTCCACAGACGCCACTTGACCTGCTGAATTCCTCCATGAGTGTTTTTTTTACCCTATCCATTCCTAATATAATTTTATATACCTCAGTCAGGTCACCCCTCAGCCTCCTATGCTCCAAGTGGTGACCAGAACTGCACACAATACTCCAAATGTAGTCTAACCAGTGTTTTGTAAAGTTGCAACATAATGTCCCAGCTTTTATATTCTATGCTCTGCAGGCAAGCATGCCATATTCCTTTTTCACCATCCTATTTACCTATGTTGCTACTTTAAGGGAACTATGGACTTGTACCCCAAGGTCCCTTTGTTCATTAACATTCCATGGTGTGCTACCATTTACTATACATGTCCCAACCCTATTTAACTTCCCATAATGCTTTACCTCATTCTTTGGATTAAATTCCATCTGCCAACACTCTGCCAAACTTTCCTTCTGATCTGTAAGCTGCTGTAGCCTTGGATGACCTTCCTTGCTGTCCACACCACCACCAACATCTGTGTCATCTGCAAACTTATTAATCATACCTCCTACATTCACATCCAAGTCATGAATTGAAATCACAAACAACAAAGGGTCCCAGCACCGATCTCTGAGGTACACCTCTGGGCACAGACTTCCCATCAGAAAAGCATCTTTCCATCACTATTCCCTGCCTCCAATCACCGAGCCAATTCTGGATCCAATAAGGCAGCTTGCTTTGGATCCCATGTCTCTTAACCTTCCAGACCAGCCTACCACGCAGGACCTTGTCAAGTGCCTTACATAGACAATGTCTATTGCCCTGCCCTCACCAATCGGTTTTGCTTTTAGACAGTGCTAAAGTTAATACTTGTTCAGGGTTCCTGGCCCCATGCAGTTGCCAGAGTCATGGTGGGACTGGCAGCTGAGATAAAGATGGGCCACAGAAAACACATTAGGAGTAAGGTCATTGAACACACGCTGCTACAAGAGGCTAATCAAATCTGGTACACAGTCAATATTTATGGTCAAGCGCAAAAGTACTTCATCTGTATTAATCATTATAAAGTGTAGCTCAGTCAGGAATTGGGAAGTTACTGAATTTGTATAACATTATTCTATTAGCATATTACAGATGAACAATGATGCTTAGATATGAATGAAGGCAAAATGGATTGTCTAGTATATTCACAATATAGCTGCACATTCCATCTGCTTGCAACAACTAATTGTTAATAAAATTGGAAGTTCTTCCACAGGATCCTTTTCATGCAACTGCTGATCTCATTACATGTCCAAGAAACGTACTCAAGTCTACTGGTCAATAAAGTTGTTAAATGGTTAACAATTCTCTATCCTGGTTACCTGGAGACCACTTGCATTTATTAAAGATTCTGTTTGTGCACGTACAGTATTTCAAACCCATTCCCGTATTCAACACTGGTCTGGGTAAGAAGCAGTACATCACATATCCCAACATACCTGTGTAATGGATTGACTTTGACATCTAACCGATACAGCAAGCAGACTTGATGCAAGTCGCTTTGACTTTGAGAACCAGAAGCCCTGTCTGATCTAATCTATTCTGAAACTGAGTGCACCTTTCAAACTTCCTAGCTTTCTATCCTCATTTTTAAGATGGCATTATATATTCAGTATATATTTTAAGAATTGACCTTTGCTAATCTATAAGATAAATTCAAATAAAGTAAACGAACCAGATAAACTTTGCTGCATAAATATAATGCAGTGGTTTAACAGAACTGTTACATGTAGTTGAAATGAAATGATTTGGTACAATCAATGATTTTATTCAGTATATTATCAAATTCAATGTTAAAGTGAGTTGTTTGTTTCTCCACATTGTTTTCAGACAAAGATGAATCACTGAGTATCATTTTGGATATCCGACCTGGAGATGATCACTTCGGTCCAACTGACTGGGAACAATCATTGCATGAAGTAAGCCTTTATTTTCTCTCCTCAACAGTGTTTCATCCTTCAGATCAATAAGACTTATTTTTGCATTTGAAAAAGAAGATGCTACAATGCAGTAATTTTAAAAACCTAATCATTGAGGTTCCTGGAGTAAAATTGTTCTGGCCTTTACTTAAAGCTTGGTGCGCCGAGAATTTTGCTGACTCTGACAATTGTTCTTGATTTATAAGGGTATTACATGCGTTATCTCACTGATCCTCTGTTAACAATGGCTTTGCTTAATGTGGAAAAATAAAAGGGCTTATTCCAAGCATAAGATGATGCACTGAAGGCCTCCAAACCATGGCAAAATTGCATTTTCTTCCATATGAGTGTAAATACATTTTTTTGTTGTTGCACATTCTAGTCAGCTGTAGTTGAACATAACATATCCTCTCTCAGAAAGCCTACACAAGGTATCAGACTATTGTACTGCATGCTTAAAACACAACAGGAGATATTAACTTTCATTTTTTGCAAGGACATAATATAATTGTAGCAAAGGATTTCGGATAGGTGCATTTGGGAGGGAAGGGTTAGATAAATCCTAGAGCAGGATAAAATGTCAGCACAACATTGTGGGCCAAAGGGCCTGTACAGTGCTGTAGTGTTCTATGTTTGTGGTGTTTACGTATGTAAAAGATAAATTTATTCTGCTCTGCACAATCCCTACCCACCTAGTTCTTCAATAATTACTACTCCAATCTTAGTTCCACATTTTTCTCCATATCCTTTTTATATTCTTCCTTTTGAAATGTCATTCCTCGCAAATGAAAGTAGTGACAACCACCACTGTGGGGTGACCATATAGAGGCTTATAAAATTATTAGGGGCATAGATAGGGTAGATGAGCACAGTTTTTATCCAAGGGTATGGGAGTCTAAATATAGAGGGCATAGGGTTAAGGTGAGAGGGGAAAGATTTAAAGGGGAATTGAGGGGCAAGTTTTTCATACCGAGTGTGGTGGGTATATGAAATGAGCTGCCAGAAGTAGTGATAGAGGCAGGTACAGTCAGTGTTTTAAAAAGCATTTGAACAGATGCACGGATAGGAAAGGTTTAGAGGGATATGGGCTAAATGCAGGCAAATGGGATTAGAGTAAATGGGCATCTGTTGGCATGGATAGGTTGGGCCGATGGGCCTGGTTCTGCACTGAACAACTCTATGACACCATGGACAATTCCAAAGGATGCAGCATTCGTACAGTTGTGAAGATAAATTGTAGCAATCTTTCATTCTTCCAGAACACTTTATCGCTGATTAGCCAAACTAGTGGGAAAAAATCTCTCAGCAATTACTTCCAAAAACTTTTCATAACTTGGGGAAAAATTATCACATTCTCCTTTTAATTTTCTATTCTAAAGGGAATGGCCCATTTGTTGAGTTTTCTTTTATAACCATAATCAACCTAAATCATGACTGACTTGAGTTGGGTGAATGGAGAAAGACTGTGTTCCTGGTAGCAGATGGTTCAACAACCAGAGGCCACATTCCATTTTTTGAGCAAAAGGTACAAGACTATGCAAGGAAAAACTTGTTTTTAGTGTTATGATCTGAAATTCATTGTCAGTAAGGGTAGAAACATTAAAGACACAAAAAGGGAATTGGACGGGCAACTGAAAATGTGATTCCAGTAATTTGGACATTTTTTAAAATCCTAAACATGCATGACAACATATTGTTCCACTCCTATAAAATTTGGAGGAACATAAAAATAATTTTAATGTCAATAAACAGAAAGCAAAGACTCAAATTTTGTATACAAGGACTTAAATCAAAAAAAAAGGTCAGTTATTTATCAGAAGGGGTTTGGTGAATCTGGATGGGAGGTTTCTTGATGTGTGCAAAAATCAAGAATAAGAAGTCATTGTAGCAAATAGACATCACATAAAAATTCAAGAAAAATGTTTTGGTGAAATGTGTATTTTCAAATGTGCCTCAACTAGTTAACTGCACAAAGACCAAGGAGCAGACCTGGAATATTTGTTTTCATAGAGAAGGCATCAAGTATAATTATTTTTTGTGTTGCTTAGTTTTTTTAAAATTTATTTTGGCAGAAAAATGTCATCCAGTGCCTATATTTAGATGATTTTAAATCCTCTTTCTATTTTGAAGAACTCTAATACATGTGCACACATGAATATGACCCCATGAGGGGGAAAAATGGAAAATTTTGTAATTGTAATTAAACGATCATATCTATGTAGTTAAAAAATATACTTAGGAAAATTATTTACCAAATGGCTATACTTTTGTTTTATAGGTTGCCAGACATTATGCATTTCTATATAAGGAGCTGGAACTTGATCCGTAGGAAAATTGTAAATTAATATTTTCTATGGAGCACCCTGTCAGAGAAGTAAACAAGACATGAGTGATTATTTTATCTGGATTTTGAGGGTTTATTTTTATATTGATATACTGTACTCTGTTTTTGATGTATTAGTAATTGTTTGATTTTAAAGTACTTCGAATTGGTACTTGTTTATGTATGAGGCAATTATGTTTTTTTATTTAACCTAATTTTCATTATATTTGTACCATAGATTAATTTTCATTTGCTTTATCTGAGATGTGAAGATAAGTAAACCATGAAGACAATATTGGTACTTTTTATTCACTCCCATTTACCATTTCTTGTCTCTTTTCATTCCAAGATGACAGTTGTTACATTTTCTTCATGAAAAAATGTTTAAATACATTTCTGTAATAATTTGAACAGCATTGTGTAAATATTGCATGAGCTCTGTGCTGCCGTCTTTGGCACTTTCTTTATCAATCTCACGTGTGATGAAAGATAACGTGCTTGCACATTTAATAAAACCCCCAAGCTAAAGTGCAAAGTCTAGCAGATTGAGTATTTATTGGAGAATTTTTATTGGCCCTGTTCTTAAGATTCCTTTAAAAGGACAAATCAATTTGATCAGATTATGCACAACCATTCAACCCTAAAAGAACTTACTTTCAGCCACCAGCCAGAAAAGCTATTTTTAAAATAAAATGTGTTCAGGATGGCAGCAGGTAGAAAGTGGGATTCTGCTAGGATCTTTGCTGGCACCACTGTTATTCGCTTTTTATTTAATAGTCTAGATTTAACAAGTTTTGAATCCAAATTTCCAGATGTCACCATATTAGAAAGACTAATCAATTCCCAGAATAGCTGCAACAAATTACAAAGGCATTTTTATTTCAAGAAATGCAAAATATTATAGGTAAATTTCAACACATGATACTCAGATTTACAATTTGTTTTGCATTTTAGTTGGAAAATTTAGAGGGAGATTTAAAAAATACAAGAATGATAACAGAAGTGCAAGATTACATATCTTTCAGGAAAGGTTGAACAGGCTGGTTTTCTACTAAAGAAGAGAATGAAAGTGCCCTGATGGGGTTCTTTATAAATCATGAAAAGCTTTTAATTGGAGTGTGCAGAGTGCTTCCATGTGGGGAGAAATAAAACTAGAGGCTAGAAATGGAAAATATTCCAAGAAATCAAATAGGGAATTCTGAAGGAACTTTAATCTCTGGAATAGCAAGAATGTCAAATTTGTTACCACAGTACAAATAGTGTGGCAACCTTTAAGGCAAGACAATGAAAGCATCTGAGGGAGTGTATGGAAGGTAATGTTAATTGGATTAAGTAAAAGGAAGGCTTGACTGGATCATGGTTGCCAGGATGCACTGTAAAAGGGGCTGAATGGCCAGTTCCCATGCTGTATATTCTAAGTAATTATCACATCACGCAACAACTAGGGTGGTAGCAAACAAACTAAATGAAATTGGATCTTTTATTATTTTGTATTCCCATGTTCATTTAAAGTGTAATATTGAACCCATATATGTATTTTGTAACTTCTGTCATAGGATAACTTCATTAGTCACATGTACATTCGAAACAGTGAAATATATCTTTGCATAGAGTGTTCTGGGGGCAGCCCGCAAGTGTTGCCACGCTTCCGGCGCCAATGTAGCATGCCCACAACTTCCTAACCCGTACACCTTTGGAATGTGGGAGGAAACCGGAGCACCCGGAGGTAACCCACTCAGACACAGGGAGAACGTACAAACTCCTTACAGACAGCAGCCAGAATTGAACCCAGGTCGCTGACTCTGTAATAGCGTTACACTAACCGCTACACTACTGTGCCTGCTCCTTGGAACACTTTTTTAAACAAATAGTTATCAAGTTATTTGGAAGCAAAAAAAAGTTCATAAGCAAATTGAACTACTTCACATCACAGGCAAAAACTTCATGTGACCCCGAAAGGACCTTTTAGATTTTATAATTGTTCAAATTTGTTGTTTAGAATAAGATCTGGAAGGATCTGTTATAAAAGCTTGATTGCTTGTTGATGAAATCAGAAGCAAGACTTAATAGTTTAAAAAGTAACTGGTAACAAAAGCATCTCATGGGCAATGCTAAGTAAATTACATTTCTGTCCACTTACAACATTTTAATATCAGTAATCACTGCAGATTATTAGTATATTGCAGGCCAAAAGGTAATGCTCAGAGGAAGGCTGACATTGCAGGTAAAACAAGATAAGATATTCTCATTTATATTTATATGATGATTATCTCTGCACTATAAACCAAGTCCTCTTATATTCAGCAATTTATGGATAACAACTACAGCTTTGACTAATAACTAACTGTGTGGGATTTGGGAAGAAAGTGCATTAAATGACTAGCTGGCAGGCTACTGACAACTTTGGAGATTAGGCAGCCCATCTGTGTACACAGCCAAAATTATGATGGGCAACCTAACTTGCATTTCTTTTCCCCCAAGGGAAGCTGCCTTTCATTGTGAATTCTACTTACTACATCTCTTCAAAAAGTGTCATCAATTTTAAAATTCAGATTTACTTTATGCGTTATCAGCAGTTGGTAAAATGAGATAAATTGAATCAAAGGTTGTTAGTTAAGTTCAAACAGTTCTTAGCAAGAAAAAATCTTGCATCTGTTCCAAAGGCCCAGTTTTTTCCTCTGTCAGCAGTGACTGTACTCATACTCAATCAAGTGTGGCTGGAGTGCTGAAAAATGAGCAACAATATATTCATACATTTGGTAAAATCTGTTAAAGTTAAGAGCAAGAAAAAAACTTGACTGGACCAGACACAAATTGGAGACCGAAGCTGGTGTACAATGGTGAATGACTCCCCAAAATCTTTCTCTCTACTGTGGCACAAGTCAACGTGTGATAGAATACTTTCCATTTGCTTAGTGAATACAACTCTAACTACACTTTGGAATCTTAACCTTTAGACTATCCAGGAAATTGCAGCCTAGTTGTTTGGCGCTATCCTGAACATTCACACCCTCCACCACTGGCACAGCTGGGCAATGCGCACTTTGTGCTATATATAAGATGCGCTACACCAGTATCTCCTTAACTCATGATCCTTATTGCCTCGAAGGACGTGCACAGAAAGAAAATGGAAATGCCATCACCACCCACTATCCTGACCTGGAAATGACGGCTGTACAAAACATTAATTAGCTGTACTTGGAGTATTGCGTACAGTTCTGGTCACCACTCTATAGGAAGGATTTTATTGAAGCTAATTAATAGCTTATTGAAGGGTGCAGAAAAGATTCACAAGGATGTTTGGATTGGAGAGCTTGCGTTATCAGGAGGGATTGCATAGGCCGGGTCTGTTTACCCTGGAGCAAAGGAGGCTGAGAGATGACATGATAGAGGTATATAAAATTATGAGAGGCATAGACAGAAAAGATAGTCAGTGCCTGTTTCCCATGGTAGAAGTGTCTAAAACTAGAAGGTATAGGTTTAAGGTGAGAGGGAGGAGGCTTGAAGGGAATCAGAGGGGTAAATTTATCTTACAAGGGGTTGGTGTCTAGAATGAGCTGCCAGAGGAGGTGGTGGAGGCAGGAACAATAACAACATTTAAGAGCCATTGTGACAGGTACTTGAACAAGCAGGGCATGAGGGATATAGAAGTAATGCAGGCATGTGGGATTAGCATAGATAGGCATGATGGTTGGCATGGATGCAGTGAGCCAAAGAGATTGTTTCAATGCTTTAACACTTCCTTGATAGTCACTGGGCATAAATCCTGGAATTCCAGGTCCAGTGTTGTGTAGTACCTTTACCAAACAAACTGTAGCTGTTCAAGGTGGCAGATCATCACCAACTTCAGGCATAATTAACATTAGCCAATAACTGCTGGCTATATCAACAATGCTCATGTTCCATAAGTAAATGTAGAAAAAAACTAATGCAGAAATTTGCATCTATGGGTACAAAGATACAAAGGTACAATGTTTTTCATGCAAATTTGAACTAATTGCTCCTATCAATGATTAGCTGGAAAAAGTGTGCTCATCAGCAATCTGATGCTCAATAAAATAGGGCAGGTCACAGTAGTTTTACGAGCCTCTCATGGTGATAGAGAGTTTGAGCTCCACCTCAGCTTCAAAAAGTATGTTTATAGTTAATATGTTACTGGGGAGTGGGGACATGTAGACAAAAAAAAGGGCAATGATGGATTCTTGGAGTACAACTATGTAGATTTTCAGGGAAGCTCTTGTAAGATGTGTGTTTAAGAAAGGAAACAAGGAAATGTCACTGAACTGCAAAAGAGATATTTTGGAGGAAATTAATCTTAACAATACTTGCAGGAAAAGAATGGAATGAACATGGATAGTGCTTCATAGTTGTAGTACCAAAGAACTACACCACAAATTTTGATTATTCTCATTTCAATGAGGAATAAAATAGACTAAAAGAACTGAAACAGAGAGCAATTTGAAACAAGTGGATAAAATTGTGTAGCAACAATATATTCATGGGTCAGAAAGATGGAAAATGAAGGTAATGACTTGAGGATGCAGGAGCTGAGCCTGGACTTATGGAAAATAATTTTATCTGTTGGAACAGGCTAGATACAAGATGTAGGGTCCAAGCATACACTTTCAGCAGCCGAGAAACTGTAGCAGAATTCAGTATGTTAAAGATAAATGTAGATCAAGTTTTAGTGTTTAATTTTTTTCACTGATCAAAGACATTTCTTATAATTTAATGCATTATTCCTTGTACCCCAAATATGTTAGTGGGGAATACCCTGCAGAACATCTATTAAACTTCAAAAAAAACTTAACAGTTCTTGTACAGTAAACCTAATGTACTCAAATAACATGCTTTCTGTGAAATATAGCACTTATCTTTGAATTCTGCCTTACTATGGACTGGATTATTTGTTCTGTATTCCAATACAAGACCTTCTCCAGCACCAGTTATTATGGATGCTGTCTGAACCGTCTTCCCTTTTTTATTAGAGTCAGTACTGAGTCTTACATTTGCTTCTTTGGGAAGATATGGAACTTTGCTCGCTAGATTAACTGCTGAAGCTTTACCAAAATTTAGCACTATCAAGAAGACAGAATCCAAACCATCCAGTTCTCTCACATATGCAAACACATCTGTATCATTCCAAATGTAACACATCCATCCCCTGTGAATTGGCAATTCACTCTGGCGAAGAAAGCTAAGCTCACGGTAGAGGGTCAAGGTGGAGTTCTGTTCTTTCTTTTCAACCTGTCAAAATAATTACATAAGAAATATTGCACTGTGGAAGTTTAGAGCAGCATAATTAAAAATCTACATGAATCACAACTCCTGAAGTCCACCAATAAAATTTAAAGTGTAGATAATTGTGTGAATGATGCTTCTCTTAATTTCTGACTATTATTCAATCCTGATTTTATATATTTAAATCCTTAAAACTCCAGGAATAAAGTTCAGTTTTTGTAATTCTTTTACATGATTGGCTTTAGTATAAATGATATGAAAAGTGGTCTCACTTACTTCAACATTTACTTTAATATGGTTTGAATGGACAGGTAGCCAAGTTTTGTTTGCTGTACTGAAGCCAGCATTGGCACTGCTGTCCCACTGCATCGGTGAGCTTTGTGGATCTCTATTTGCTGCCTGCAACAATATATGGGTGAAACTTCAGCTACTTTATTATCTTAAACCCTTTTCTATGTAAAGACATTTATAAACGTATCAATTACTTCACTTAGGATTTGTAGTTTCTCTAGTACATAGGAATTGAAAGCCAAACAATTCAGAGTACATCAAGTCCTGGACCCATTACAATTCGCCTATCGGCAAAGCAGGTCTACAGCGGATGCCATCTCCCTGGCCCTACACTCAGCTCTGGAGCATCTAGACAGTAAAGACACATATGTTAGACTATTGTTTATTGACTACAGCTCTGCCTTCAATACAATAATTCCAAGCAAGCTTGTCACCAAACTCCAAGACCTAGGACTCAACACCTCCCTCTGTAACTGGATCCTTGACTTTCTAACAAACAGACCGCAATCAGTGAGGATAGGCAGCAATACCTCTGGCACAATTATTCTCAACACTGGTGCCCCACAAGGCTGCGGCCTCAGCCCTCTACTCCCTATACACTCACGACTGTGTGGCCAGATTCTGCTCTAACTCCATCTACAAGTTTGCAGATGATACCACAGTTGTAGGCCGTATCTCAAACAGCGATGAGCCGGAGTACAGGAAGGAGATAGAGAGCTTAGTGGAATGGTGTCATGACAACAACCTTTCCCTCAATGTCAACAAAAGAGCTGGTCATTGACTTCAGGAAAGGGGGCGGTGTACATGCACCCATCTACATCAATGGTGCTGAGGTCGAGAGGGTTGACAGCTTCAAGTTCCTAAGAGTGAACATCACCAACAGCCTGTCCTGGCCAACTCACGTAGATGCCACGGCCAAGAAAGCTCACCAGCACCTCTACTTCCTCAGGAGGCTAAAGAAATTTGGTTAGTCCCCTTTGACTCTCACCAACCTTTACCGATGCACCACAGAAAGCATCCTATCTGGATGTATCACGGCTTGGTACAGCAACTGCTCTGCCCAGGACTGCAAGAAGCTGCAGAGAGTTGTGGACACAGCCCAGTGCATCACGGACACCAGCCTCCCCTCCTTGGACTCTGTCTTTACCTCTTGTTGTCTTGGTGAAGCAGCCAGCATAATCAAAGACCCCACCCACCCGGGACATTCTTTCTCCTCTCCTCTTCCATCGGGTAGAAGATACAGGTGCCTGAGGGCACGTACCACCAGGCTTAAGGACAGCTTCTACCCCACTGTGATAAGATTATTGAACGGTTCCCTTATACAATGAAATGGACTATGACCTCACGTCACTTGTTGTGACGTTGCACCTTATTGCACTGCACTTTCTCTGTAGCTGTGACACTTTACTCTGTACTGTTACTGTTTTTACCAGTACTACATCAACGCACTTTGTACTAACTCAATGTAACTGCTCTGTGTAATGAATTGACCTGTACGATCGGTTTGTAAGACAAGCTTTTCACTGTACCTCGGTACAAGTGACAATAATAAACCAATACCAATACCTAGCTAACATTGTCACCCATTTAAGGACTGGGAAGGCTTAGTGTGGTTGTCAGGTTGGATGCCAATTTCAGATTTAAATTTTGTTTGTAATTTAAAAGTATGCAGTATTGATTTATAAGACAGGCAAAACATCAAAGAACTTGAAGAGTAAAACCAAAAAAATTAGGTGCTTATCTGTGAGTAAGTGCACTCATACCACAAATTCTCAGGTGACACTATACTGGAAGAATTTTAATTGAGGATTTTGAGAGACTTCAGTGTCATCTGTATGACACTTAGTGGATTTAACTGATCTGTCTTACTTAAATGCTTATAAGGTGGCTATTTAAAACTGAATGAAGGCTGCCCAAACCTCTATAGATCTGTTGCAGTCAACAGAAAAAAGATTATATTTGCAATTTTTATTAGATTTCACTCCAGCTCCTAGATGTAAAAAGTCATTGGTCTGACTTCCTAAATGTTTAATGAAATTAAAATATAGTTTAGTACTTACATGATCAAATCTCCCAAAAGGATCTTGAATCTCATCTTCAGGTACAATGATATTCTTCATTCCCAATTCTTCCCCATAGTAAGTGGTAGGAGTTCCAGGAAGTGTCAGCAGAAGCATATTAACAACATCAGTATATTGTGCACCAATACGAGAAGCAATGCGTGAATTGTCATGATTTCCTACCTAAAAGTTCAAAACATTCTTTTAAACATTCTTTTCTAAGCGAACAACTATACATTATTTGAACACTGAATCACAACATCCAGCAAATAATAATTATCATACATCCTTGAAAGAAATTATAGGTAATCTTAAAACTATTCTATCTTGTTCTCATTATCCTGCGCACATTTGTCTTCATCTTAACCTGAGAAGCTGTCCACTATTTTCTTCAAATTGATCTTTTCATTCACCAATAAGCCGTCTCTAGAGACTAACAAATCATTGTTGAAATAGGAGATGTTTTGTACAATGGGTACACATTCCTACAAACAGAAGCCACCTTTCAAGGCGACTTAAACAAGTCAAGTAAGTGGGAAGATACGTGGTAGATGCAGTATAATATGGACAAATATAAAGTTATCCAAAATGATGGGGAAAAACAGACTGGCAGTGTTTTATTTAAATGGTGATGAGGAAATGTTGATGCACCCGAGGGTCTTTGTCCACCAGTCAATGAAAGCAAGCATGCAGGTGCAACAATCAGTTAAGGTGGCAAGTGGTGTATAGGTGACCCCTGTGCAATGGCAGTTCAGTTAAAAGAAATTTGTTCTTACAGGATTCACAACACTCTACACAAAGTCTGGGATATGGAATAAAAATTCACTCTTATGAAATATATGTGAAAAAAGTAGATAAACTTTTTTCCAACTTATTTATTGACATGCACAGATGCATTATAGAAAACTGCAATACAGACTATCTAGGAATGCAACCCTTCCCCCACCTCCCCCCCCCCCAACCACCACATAATGCAGGGGTCACCTGTATTGGCCTTCAGTACAAGAGGTTTTCAGTACAGGAGGTTTTAAGTACAAGAGCAATGAGATCTTACTACAATTAGACAGGGCCTTGGTGAGACCATATCTGAAATGTGTAGTTTTGGTCTCCTTACCTCTGAAAAGATATACTTACCTTAAAGGAAGTGCAACAAAGGTTCACTACTCTGTCATATAAGGGAGTAGGTCAACCAAGCCTGTATACACTAGCATTTAGAAGAATGAAAGGAAATCTCATTTAATCATTCAAAATTCTGTCAGGGCTCAACAAACTGGATGTGGGGAGGGCATTTCCCCTGGCCGGGAATGAGAAGAATCAGAGAGGGTCTAGAACTAGAACAAGGTTTTATAGGATAAAACCTTTAGGACTAATGAATGAGGAAAATTTTCTTCTCTTGAAATCTTTTTCCACAGAAGATAGTGAAGGCCAGGTCACTGAACATATTTAAGAAGAAAATAGATTTCTAGAAATGAAATACTTCCAGGGGACTGGTGAGATAGTAGGAATGTGGCATTGTGAGAGATGATCAGTCATGATGGTATTGAATGGTGGCACGGGTTGGAAGGGCTCAATGGCTTTTTCCTGCTCTTACTTTTCTAAGTTTCTGCAAAGAAATGGATTTCTGTTAAAATAAAGAGATAGCAATTGCTTATGGAAAGAACCTAGCAAATGAGTTAATGAAAGTAAAATACCAAGATACATTATCCTTGATGATCATGATGAAGGTCATTGGCTATTCTATATAAAACAAAGCATTTAAACTTAAAGACGTACCACCCAATTTGGCCATTTGCCTGCAGGCATGTTGCGCATCCAATAATCTACAATTTTAAATACTCCATTTCCTGACATGTCTTTATAGAGATCAATAAGGTAGAAGTTAAAGGGAAAATCAGCTTCCTTTTGGATCGGTGTTCCATAGTACATCACGGTCTTATAAAGTTCTTCATTGTCATAGGATTCAGTCAGCATAAACCTGCAGAATTGACATGGTGAAAAGAAAATTCCATATTCTGATGAGAAATCAATAAATACCATTGTAACATCATTACAGTGAACTCCTATGACATGAATTGAGTCAAGAATTTCAGCAAAAGGCTGAATCATGTTGGATCTGACCCACAACACACATTCACTGCCTGCAGAGTGCTGCAGCCACATTTACATATCGTGCCTCAATGGGCCCTCCAGGCCCTACTCCCAGTGAAGCAGATTACTCTACAAGCATGACCAGTCCCGAGGCACCAGTTAGATTAGCCCGATGGCCAATTTGTTTCTAAATATCTACGATCAGAGACATAAACAGCTCAAATGGATTTAACTGATTAAAAATCAAAAATTAAAATTTGAAAATATGTTTGTGATAGATTAAGGATAACAAACCACTTATTTTTCTAACCAATGGCAGCCACCCCATTCAGTACTGAGTGTGACAGCAGGGTGCGAGATCAAACACAGTAGCATCTGACCTCCAACTTGTTTCCAAGTTTCACAATGCACTGCACAGGCACAGAAGTCAGGAACAAGCTGACCCCAGCACTGTAACTAACACGAAGTTTGATAAGCGAGCAAATGGCACAATCCTTCCCAAAGAAATGCAAATGCATTGATGTTGGTTCATTTATTTGTTCTACAATCATCTGTGGGTGAATCAGTGAGCTGAAATGCAGTAAGGGATTTTTCAGTGATCCTTAGATCAGTACAAATGACCAAGATATCAGGCAGGTATGGCTGATTCCAGATCAAGGACTCACTTCCAGTTTCAATTACTAATCCTAGAAAATAATCTGGAGTAAAAATCTGATAGCAAAAGCACAAGAGACAGCACTGGTGCAGCACTGCAGGAAAATATTTCTGATTTTAGACATAAATTGACAGACATCATCTGCCAACCAATTAGTGGAGGCGTCACTCTAATTGCTTTTACCAAGATATGAAACACAAATTAGATCCATTTGCTACAGTTGCATCCATGAGGGTAACTTTAAATCCTGGGTTCAAGTCACTTGGCAAGTTAATTGGTTAAAAAAACTGAAGTCCAAACTACATCTATTTTCTGGAAATAGATCCCTTATTCAAATATTTTAATTTGGCCCTGTGCCTGAGAATTCCTCTCTCAGTTTTAACTCTGGCTGATTGTGTTTTCCGAATTCTGAAAATCCCAGTTGCAGATGGAAGTGACAACCGCTGGATGGATGCAGTAAGTTGCCTTTACCCAACTGCTAATAGCCATGGAGGAGCAGGAATGTTTCTCCCCAAACCACCAAGTGACCACATTAACCTCTCCTCCTATCAGAACCTCCCATTCCCTGTAATGCCACCCAATCCTAGTGCTGGGCTGCAATTTCCCTCAAGTCCCTCCTTCCTCATTGGTGTAGGTCTCCCTAATGACATCTCCTTGATCCCTGATCTCTGCATCTTCCCCTCCATCAATGTCCCACTTGACTCCTGATATCTTCAACCTCCTCATCAATGTTTCTCCCCTTTTGCTCCTTCCTCCCACTCTGCTTCTTCTTTGCTTTTCATTTCAGGCCTGCTTCAACTCCTACTACACCTAGCTGGTCTAATCTGCCTGACCGTAGCTATGAAATGGAGCCCTGCCCTACTATTAAACTTGGCAGGACCAGAGATGAACCACTATCCGGCTTAGACCCACCTGCAGCCTTGCTGCTTCCTTGCTTCCTAATCCATATTGAACCAAACCCCAGTAGTTTGCTATGTGGTTAACAAGCAAGCTGAACAAAGCCTTCTCCAGGCAGCAAGTGAATATTAAACTGTTAATGCAGTGGATTCACTTTGGAGCATCCGCGATGCTGAGAATGTTGTGGAAAGCATGTTCAGTGAGTTGGTCACACCGCAGTTTAAGAACCTAGGGAAAGGCAGGGAATGGGTCCAACAGGCAGGGCAGTAGAAGGAAGGTAGTGCAGGAGTCCCCTATGGTCATCTTTCTCCAAAAGAGATATACCGCTTTAGATACTGTTGGGGGAGATAGCTAATCAGGGGAAGGCAGCAGTAGCCAGGATAATGGCACCGTGAGTGGCTCTGCTGCACAGGAGGGCAGGAAATAGAGTGGCAGAGTTATAGTGGTAGGGGATTCCATGATAAGGGGAATAGACAGGAGCTTCTGTGGTTGCAAACGGAACTCCTGGTTGGTGTGTTGCCTCCCGGGTGCAAGGGTCAGGGATGCCTCAGAGTGG
This sequence comes from Pristis pectinata, assembly GCF_009764475.1. Lineage (NCBI taxonomy): Eukaryota > Metazoa > Chordata > Chondrichthyes > Rhinopristiformes > Pristidae > Pristis > Pristis pectinata. The sequence continues at coordinate 119,391,952 of NC_067407.1, forward strand.
CTGCAGGGCATTCTGGAAGGGGAGGGTGAACAGCCAGTTGTCGTGGTGCATGTAGGTACCAACAATAGAGGAGAAAAGCGAGATGAGGTCCTATAAGCCGAATTTAGAGAGCTAGGATATAGATTCAAAAGTAGGACCTCGAAAGGTAATAATCTCAGGATTACTACCTGTGCCATGTGCTAGTCAGAGTAGGAATAGCAGCATAGTTACGATGAATATGAGGCTTGCAGGAGGGAGGGTTTCAGACTCCTGAGGCATTGGAACTGGTTCTGGGGGAGGTGGGACCAGTACAGACCGGACAGTCTACACCTGGGCAGCACTGGGATCAATGTCTTTGGGGGATTGTTTGCTAGTGCTGTTGGGGAGGGTTTAACTAAAATGGCAGGGGATAGGAATCCACGCAGAAAGACAGAGCAGAGACCAGAGCAAAAGTTAGAAAAGAGAAGAGCAAGAGTGGAGTACAGAAAAGTGAAACACAAAGGACACAAAGGTTAGATTCTAAAAGGATAATGGGTGTAAGGGCACTTTATCTGAATGCCCACATTATTCGAAAAGGTCAGTGAACTTGTGGCACAAATCAGTACAAAGGGGTATGATTTAGTGACCATAACAAAAATGGGGTTGCAGGGTGGAGATGAGTAGGAATTAAATATCCAAGGGTAATGGGTAATACGGAAGGATAGGCAGGAAGGTAAGGGAGGTGGGGTAGCGCTCTTAATTAAGAATGAGATCAAGGCGATAGTAAGAGACGCTATAAGATCTAAGGAGCAGAATGTTGAGTCCATCTGGGTAGAGATTAGGAATAGTAAAGGGGGAAAAAAAAATCACTGGTGGGAGTTGTCTATAGGCCACCGAATAATAACATTACAGTGGCACAGGCAATAAACCAAGAAATATTTGATGCATGTAAGAATGGAATGGCAGTTGTCATGGGGGACTTTAACTTCCAAATAGATTGGATGAATCAAGTTGGTCAAGGCAGTCTTGAGGAGGACTTCATAGAATGCATCCGTGATACCTTTCTTGAACAGCATGTTAGTGAACCTACTAGGGAAAACACTACCTTAGATCTGGTCCTGTGCAATGACACAGGTAAAATTAACAATCTTGTAGTTAGAGATCCTCTTTGAAAGAGTGACCATTGTATGATTAAATTTCTCATACAAATGGAGGGTGCAATAGTTTGATCTAAAACCAGTGTATTATGCCTAAACAAGGAAGACTACAACGGGATGAGTTGGCTAGAGTAGATTGGGAACACAGGTGGGACAGTTGAGGAACAGTGGAAGACTTTCTCAAAAAAAGTATATTCCAGGTTAAAAGCAAGGACTTTAAGGGTGGGGAGATCTAGTCTTGGATAACTAAGGAAATAAAAGAAGGCATCAGGCTAAAAGCTCATGCACACAAAGTCTCCAAGAGTAGCAGGAAACTGGAAGATTGGGAAAACTTTAAAAAGCAACAAAGAACCACTGAGCAAGTAATAAGGAAAAGGAAGATAGAATATGAAAGTAAACTAGCACAAAATATAAGAACAGAAAGTAAAAGTTTTCATAATTATATAAAGTAGAAAAGGGTGGCTAAAGTGAACGCAGATCCCTTGGAAGATGAGAAGGGGGAATTAATATTGGGTAATGTGGAAATGACCGAAGCCTTGAATAACTACTTTGTGTCAGTCTTCTTGGTGGAGGACATGTCTAACATGCCAAAGAGAGATGTTATGGATGTGACGGGAGGTGAGGACCCCAATACAATCACTGTCACTAGAGAGGTAGTGATGAGCAGACTAGTGGGCCTAAAGGTAGGCAAGTCCCCCGGTCCTGATGGGTTGCTTCCCGGGGTACAGAAAGAAGTGGTGGAAGTTATAGTAGACGCATATGTGATAATTTGATATGTGTGATAAAAGATGGACGTGTGATAATAATCTCTGGACTCTGGGCAGGTCCCAGCAGATTGGAAGACAGCGAATGTTATGACACTGTTTAAAAAAGGATGTAGGCAAAAGGCAGGTAAATATAGGCCAGTTAGCTTAACGTCTATAGTCAGAAAAATGCTTAAAGCTATCATTAAGGAAGAAATAGCAAGCCATCTGGATAGAAATGGTTCCATCAGGCAGACACAGCATGGATTCAGGAAGGGCAGGTCCCGTTTCATAAACTTACTGGAGTTCTTTGAGGATATAATGAGTGCAGTGGATAGAGGAGAAAAGGTGGATGTTGTGTACTTGGATTTCCAGAAGGTGTTCAATAAGGTGTCACATAAACGACTTATCCATAAGATAAGGATGCATGGAGTTGGGGGTAATGTATTAGCACGGATAGAGGATTGGTTAACCAATAGAAGGCAGAGAGTTGGGATAAATGCAGTTGGCAGATGCAGTTCAACCCAGATAAGTGTGAAGTGGTTCATTTTGGTAGGTCAAACATGATGGCAGAATATAGTATTAATGGTAGGACTCTTGGCAGTGTGGAGGATCAGAGGGATCTTGGGGTCTGAGTCCATAGGACGCTCAAGCAGGCTGACTCTGTGATTAAGGGGGCATATGGTGTATTGTCCTTCATCAAGCGGGGAATTGAATGTAGGAGCCGTGAGGTATTGTTGCAGCTATATAGGTCCCTGGTCAAACCCCACTTGGAGTATTGTGCTCAGTTCTGGTCGCCTCACTACAGGAAAGATGTGGAAGCCATAGAGAGGGTGCAGAGGAGATTTACAAGGAAGCTGCCTGGAATGCGGAGCATGCCTCATGAAAGCAGGTTGAGGGAACTCGGCCTTTTCTCCTTGGAGAGACGGAGGATGAGGGGGGACCTGATAGAGGTGTATAAGATGATGAGAGGTATTGATAGGGTAGCTTTTCCCCAGGGCTGAATTGGTGGCCACAAGAGGACATAGGTTTAAGGTGCTGGGGAGTAGGTATAGAGGAGATGTCAGGGGTAAGTTTTTTACTCAGAGAGTGGTGAGTGCATGGAATGGGCTGCTGGAAATGGTGGTGGAGGCTGATACGATGGGGTCTTTCAAGAGACTGTTAGATAGGTACATGGAGCTGAGAAAAATAGTGGGTTATGTGTAAGCCTAGAAATTTCTAGGGTAGGGATATGTTCAGCACAGCTTTGTGGGCCTAAGGGCCTGAATTGTGCTGTAGTTTTTCTATGTTCTAAATGGGTGTTTCTCTGGTTGGCAATCAGTAGTGAGCGGGGTGCAGCAGGGGTCGGTCCTGTGCCCCAACTGTTCATGATATACATTAACGATTTGGAAGAGGGGACCGAGTGTAGCATATCTAAGTTTGCTGATGATACTAAATTGAGTTGAAAAGCAAATTGTGCAGAGGATGCGCAGAGAGATATAGATAGGTTAAGTGAGTGGGCAAGGGTCTGGCAGATGGAGTATAATGTTGGTAAATGTGAGGTCATCCATTTTGGAAGGGAAAATAGAAGATCAGATTATTATTTAAATGGTGAAAGATTGCAGCATGCTGTTATGCAGAGGGACATGGGAGTGCTTGTGTATGAATCACAAAAGGTTGGTTTGCAGGTGCAACAGGTTATCAAGAAGGCAAATGGAATCCTGGCCTTCATTGCTAGAGGGATTGAATTTAAGAGCAGGTAGGTTATCTTGCAACTGTACTGGGTACTGGCGAGGCTGCACCTGGAGTACTGCGTGCAGTTCTGATCTCCTTACTTGAGGAAAGATATACTGGCTTTGGAGGCAGTGCAAAGGAAGTTCAACCAGGCTGATTCCGGAGATGATGGGGTTGGTCTATGAGGAGAGATTGAGTCGCCTGGGACTATCCTTGCTGGAATTCAGAAGAATGAGAGAGGACCTTATAGAAACATATAAAATTATGAAAGCGATGGATAAGATAGAGGCAAGAAGGTTGTTTCCACTGGTTGGTGAGACTAGAACTAGGGGACATAGCCTCAAGATTCAGGGGAATAGATTTAGGACAGAGATGAGAAGAAACTGCTTTTCCCAGAGAGTAGTGTATCTGTGGATTTCTCTGCCCAGGGAAGCAGTAGAGGCTACCTCATTGAATATATTTAAGACACAGTTAGATAGATTTTTGCATAGTAGGGGAATTAAGGGTTATGGGGAAAAGGCAGGTAGGTGGATCTGAGTCCACAGCCAGATCAGCCATGATCTTATTGAATAGAGGAGCAGGCTCGACGGGCCAGATGACCTACTCCTGCTCCTATGTCTTATGTTCTTAAAGTCCCAACTTTGATGTTAACCTATAACAGTGCAAGGCAATGAACACATGTTTGATGAGGATTCTTGATTGTGCTTTGATTATGAATTTGTAATATTTGCAAAAGTTGCAAGCTGTGAAGCTAGTTGACATTGCTAAGAAATTAACTAATTAATGAATTATGACCCGAATCAATGGCCTCTTGGGTTAGGTATAATAACATGCTCATCCTCAGCTCTCAACTTGACTTGACAATCAAGCCTGACTCCACAACACTGAATGTTTCACGAAGAGATGCTGTCTTTCCTGTTCCACTGGCTCCAGCAAATGTTAAGGATTTTATGCCATGATTTAACAAGGCCTAGTACCCCAACAAACATCATTATTTAATGCCACCACTACCAAGAGACTGATTACCTGCCATCGCTGTTATTGGCTCTGCTGTCTCACCTGTCTATACCAGAACATTCATTTTATGTGAGCCACCTTCATAAACCTCAAGGAGTTTCAACACATTACCATACAGGTAAAGTCATTCGTTACCTGTATCTGCCTGGTTCTGTACTGAACTCATTCAAAACATGTCGCCAGCTCCGGACAATGTCATGCATTCCCACTTGTGTGGCTGTGTAGTCATGATATAGCTCATCATATGATGTGATATTATTCTGGAAATTTAAATTTAAAAATCTCATTAATACAGTTGTCAGAGCACCATATACAAGTTATGAATAGAGCAGCCTGGAGCACATGCAGATGTTTTTTTTAAACCAGCTAATTTTTTTTTATTCATTCCTTGGGTGTGAGCATCACGGATAAGACCAACATTCAGTGCCTCCTTGACCTAAGAGTCTGTGGTGAAGGTTCTCCTGCAATGCTATTAGACTGTGATTTCCAAGATTTCCAACCATGATGAAAGAATGGTGATGTATTTCCAAAGAAGGATTGTGCACAACTGAAAGAGGAACCAGTTAACCTTGTCCTTCTAGGAGGTAGAGGTTGCAGGTTTGGGTGCTGATAGCAAAAGAATTCCTGACAAGTTGCTGAAGTGCATTTTACAGACAATGTGCAGTGCAGCCACAGTAGTCTATTGGTAGTTCTGGTTTGTTCTGAATGCTGTTGAACATCTTGATTATTGTTGGGGATGCATTTATCTTGGCAACTAAAGAGAATTCCATAACCTTCTTGCTAGCAGACCAACTAATTCTAGAGTATAAGCCCTCAGCACAACAGCCAGGATGTTGGCTGGTCTCAGTCCTTGCTCGATACAATATGGGCAAACATTTATGGATATAATATGGTGCAAATTGAATTAGCTGGGATGTGGCTTCTGGATCACAGAAATAATAGAATCAGAGAAAATTTGTGGCACAGAGGGAGGCCATTTGAAAACGACCCAACCTCATCCCATCTTCCAGTGCTCAATCCATAATGCAGCAGGTCACAGTTCCATATTACACACACACACTAATCTGTTTAAATGTGACAGACTTCTACCTCTGCCATCTGAAAGAGATTTTAATGACACTCTGGTAGTTTCATGGTCACCACTATTGACACTTCTTTTAATAGATCATTTAATTAGCCAGATTTAAATTCCTCACTTGCCATGATGGGATTGAATACATCTCTCTGTCATCATGCCTTACAATATAGTGACCATCCTTCTGATATGCCATAACTAAGCTTTCCCTTTCTACATCTCCTTCAGAAGTCCCTGAGCAAGCTACATTAATGAGCATAGTGTTCACAACATGTAAGTTACCTTCTCAAATCAGTTTAAAATAAAGTGTCAGGCAACTCACTGGATTCTGGGTTAAGTTGACTTGAGGCTCATTCCTTAGACTTTCAGCTTCCAAAAGATATTTGACTGCATCCACCTGGAAGCCATCAACTCCTTTCTTCAACCAAAATCTTAATATGTTCTAGAAATAGCAGAAAAATTGAAATATAAGAAAAAGCATATTTTTTGAAAAAAAATTAAATGAAAATTGCCTGCACCTGGGAATTTGCCATCACCACTCATTACCAATCGAATCACAAGAAAACTTGTTTGAAAGTTCCATCCTCATCTCTGTTGGCAAACTCAGTACAGATAATTTGAGGAGATTATTATGTAAGGAATTATATATATTCCATGACACTAAATGGCATCCCATTCCAGAATCCCAACACATTTTTCCTAAGTGGTTGATAAATAAATTAAAACCAAGTATTAGCATTCCAGTGTAGGCTGTGTATTACTGTTCAGTATGGGAAGAGCTAATATCAAACATCCTCTATTGAAGAAAGTCAACACTTGACTAACACCAGTGGTACAATGATGTATGAAGAGTCGTATCATATGATACACACAACTCTTAAATGGTACACTCACATTCAGATATACTGCACTGCTTCCCCTTTAAAAGTGCCAAACAAAAATTATCTATATATACCAAATCATACATTTAGCTAATTTAAAGAGATATAGTCATATATATATATATATATATAACTGAAAATAAATCCACTCACTTTTTAACTTTCAACTATAAACCCTATAAACGAAATTTAAAATCTCTACTGTAAGGTGGTCCCAGATTCAAGCACAAACAACATTTTATTAACTGGAGACACAAAAGACTGCTGATGCTGAAATCTGAGCAACAGTCTGCTGGAGGCACTCAGTGGATTGAGCAGCATCTATAGGAGGAGAGAAATTGTCAAGATGCAGGGCTTCAACCCAAAGCATCAACAATTCTTCCCCCCACCCCACCCCACCCCCATTCCCCACACCCCATAGATAGTGCCCAACCGCCGAGTTCCTCCAGCAGATTGTTGCAACATGCTATTATCACCTTACTTAAATATGTGCATGGCCAAAAATTGTTGCAGAAAATTGGAAATGCACAAGAGTAGAAATTGTGCACACTTAATTCTTGTCTTATTTTTCATTTCTGTCTCTCAGAATATGAAATGAATATTAGATAGTAAATGGAAATTCCATGTGGCCATAATCCAAACAAACCTAATATTTCAATTAGTGGAACTTTAGAATTTGTTTAGGTTTCAACAAGACACTCAGGGAAATCTGGTTAAAAGAAAATTTGTTTTGATATTTACATCATTTATTACAGAGTTTAATCCTATAATTTAATTGTTGTACATTCTAATGTACATTTTAAATATTATCTTCAATAATGTAGCAAAAGTGAATCATAATTTATCTGAATAACAAACATAATTTGACTTAAGTCATGGATATATAAAACTAATGGGTACTTACTTTCATTTCTTCTTGCACATCAATGTTTCTGTAATTCAAATCAGGTTGTTCCTTCAAGAATTGGTGTAAGTAACACTGTCCGCGAACCTCATCATACTGCCATGCAGAATGTCCGAACAAGCTAACCTGAAAGATAAAACTGACAATTGCTACTGTTCTGTCTAAAATATAAACTGCAGACTAGTGGATGATAATCCGCTGCATTACCCTTTAAGGAGCAGATGTCCTCAAAATTAGAATTTTGTTTTAAATTAAGAATTGGCCAGGAATTTTCATTATCTCTGACTGCTTTGGTTTTGACTATTTTAGAAATTTCAGAAAAAACATTTGCTGGGATTGTGATAATTGATTAACCAATTCCTGTTTGACCCTCTGCAAGTTGCACACAAAATTCACGCTGTTTCTTCATGTTACGGACTCAGTGAAAGTCCCTTTAAGATAGAGAGTGTGTGTGTATGTGTGTGTGGGGCGTGCTTACGTCAATAGAAGATAAAGGACGTAATGACGTTGTTGAAGAAGTCAGAAGAAGAAGAAGGAGAGAGAGAGAAGGGAGAGAGACACCAGCCTGCTTGTTTTCTCTATCGATGGATGAGAAATAATAACTGTGTTTGCCACTGAAATCCATGTATGGAAGTTGGAAGTAATCCGGTGGAGTTCACTTTGTTGCTGACCTGTAGAAGGAAACAGGTATTTGTGTGTGGACGACCACGGTTCGGATGCTTTTCGGGGTGAGGAAGTCACTACCGAGTAAACACTGGAGTGTCGTTTGGGTTCCATCGTGGAACATTTGGATTTCGTATGTACTCTCTCTATGTTTTTCTACATCTACATCTTATCTTCAGACAACGGTGGTTGTTGAAGAAGCCCTTGCTCATGTTTCACCTTATGGCTTGCGGAACTGAACTTTAAGAACCATTCAGGAACTGGGAGTTTTGGACTTTGTCACACACACACACGAAGAGTTTAGTTTTGGGGTTAACGTTCGAGGTTTAACATTCTTGAATTCTAACATACTAACATTTTTTTTAACTTTTATTTTACGTATTATCATAAGTAGTGATTAATAAAATAGTTTTTAACACTGAATCATGCTCAGTGTGTTTCTTTTGTTGCTGGTTTGTGACAAAATATTACATCCAGTTTTATATACTATACATTTTGGCAGAAAACCCAGCAGCTTTTCACTAGAATGCCTATAGCCATGCCCACTTCCTTCTATTACCTTGTCAGCTTGAGCTTTTCCATTTTTCCTTCCACATCATCTAGCCTTTCTCAATTCAGAGTACAAATCTTTTTTAAAAAACAAATTTCCTGAACGTGAAGACACTGGTAAAGTATTAAAATCAGAAAACCTAGACCTAAGTGTTTCCAAGACCTTTTCTGCATAATACTGAAAATTAATTTGGATACAACATTTGGTTAAACAGATCTTACAATGAACAGTCATAATGACTTGGATGATCTCAAGCTTGCTCTACAATCTATGTTAGCCAATTGGTTTTATTTAGATCCCATCAATATCCTTCAGTTAGAAAGCAGGAAGTCCACTGCTGATCATTATCTAACTAATTTTCTTTGGAACGTAGTAATAGTATTTGGATGTTCTACAAATGATGAAAAGACTGCTGCTATTCAAGTCCACACATTAATAATGGTTCTATGGGCTAAATACTAAAAGGTAACCAATGCTTGTTGGTTATATCTCATCTAAGAGTCAATAGCTACAGAAAATTTGCAATAAACACAAACTCTTGTTATAGAGATAGGAAGCAAAGATAAATTAAGTAACAGATAGGTTAGACGTTATTACCCAATTGTTGGGGCTAATGGTTTTGTTCATCTCTGATTTACAGTTCACCCAGATGTAGTAATCGGTGTATTTTCCATTTCGGTTCCGGCTAAGTTGAAACCAACGGTGTTTGTTACTCGTGTGATTTGGAATGAAGTCCATTATTAGTTTCAAACCTTTTCAGAAGTATATGAGAAAACATGTTAATAGAGTTTTCACTTACTGTGCAGAAAAACTAACACATCATAAAATTAATTCTAGAGAAACAAAGGACCGCAGATGCTGGAATCCAGATGGAAAAACAATTTGCTGGAGGAACTCAGCAGGCCAGGCAGCAACTGTGGAGAAAAGCAGACAGTTAATGTTTCAGGTGAGGACCCTTCTTCAGGACTGAAGATAGGAAAAGGGGAAGACCAATATGTAGGGGGAGAAACAGAGCAGTGATGGATGGACAAAAGAGGGGAGACGGGGTAGGCACAGGGTGGTAATAGGTAAATGCAGGTAAGAGATAGTGATAGGCAGATGCAGGGGAGGAGGGGAGAGCAGATTGGTATTGGTATTGGTTTATTATTGTCACTTGTACCAAGGTACAGTGAAAAACTTGTCTTGCATACTGATCGTACAGGTCAATTCATTACACAGTGCAGTTACATTGGGTTAGTACAGAGTGCATTGATGTAGTACACGTAAAACAGTAACAGTACAGAGTAAAGTGTCACAGCTACAGAGAAAGTGCAGTGCAATAAGGTGCAAGGTCACAACAAGGTAGATCGTGAGGTCATAGTCCATCACACTGTATAAGGGAACCATTCAATAGTCTTATCACAGTGGGGTAGAAGCTGTTCTTAAGTCTGGTGGTACATGCCCTCAGGCTCCTGTATCTTCTACCTGATGGAAGAGGAGAGAAGAGAGAATGACCCGGGTGGGTGGGGTCTTTGATTATGCTGGCTGCTTCACCAAGACAGCGAGAGGTAAGGACAGAGTTCAAGGAGGGGAGGCTGGTGTCCGTGACGCGCTGGGCTGTGTCCACAACTCTCTGCAGCTTCTTGCGGTCCTGGGCAGAGCAGTTGCCGTACCAAGCCGTGATACATCCAGATAGGATGCTTTCTATGGTGCATCGGTAAAAGTTGGTGAGTGTCAAAGGGGACAAACCAAATTTCTTTAGCCTCCTGAGGAAGAAGAAGCGCTGGTGAGCTTTCTTGGCCATGGCATCTACATGATTTGACCAGGACAGGCTATTGGTGATGTTCACTCCCAGGAACTTGAAGCTCTCAACTCTCCTGACCTCACCACCATTGATGTAAACAGGTGCATGTACACCACCCGCTTTCCTGAAGTCAATGACCAGCTCTTTTGTTTTGTTGACATTGAGGGAAAGGTTGTTGTCATGATACCATTCCACTAAGCTCTCTATCTCCTTCCTGTACTCCGACTCATCACTGTTTGAGATACGGCCTAAAATGGTGGTGTCATCTGCAAACTTGAAGATGGAGTTAGAGCAGAATCTGGCCACACAGTCATGAATGTATAGGGAGTAGAGGAGAGGGCTGAGGACAGTAAATACAGCTCCTATCACCATCTCTTATAAGGATGCTATCCTTTTTTCTCAATTTCGCCACCTCCACCGCATCTGCTCCCATGATGAGGCTTTCCACTCCAGGACTTTAGGAAAAGGAGAGGGAAAAATGGCGAGGAGAAACAGAGAGATAGGCTAGGAAAGGGAATAAAAGAAGAGGCAAGGTGAGGGGGGAGGGGTTGATTTACTTAAAGTGGGAGAATTCGATGTTCATTCCATTAGGCTGTCAGGTCCCAAGATGGTAAATGAGGTGTTGTTCCTCCAGTTTGCGTTTGGACTTCTCCTAGCAGTGGAGGAGGCCAAAGACGGACATATCAGTGATGGAGTGGGGGGGGGGGGGGTTGAAGTGACTGGAAACGAGGAAATGCAGATCGCGGTGACAGGCAGTGGAAAGTCCCCAGAGAGGGAGCGGGATGGGTGGGGAGGAAGGAGTAAACTAGGGGGTCATGGAGAGAGCGGTCTCTACGAAAGGCTGAAAGGGTTGGGGAGGGGAAGATACACGGTGGTAGGGTCCCATTGGAGATGGCGGAAGTGGCGAAGAATGATGTGTTGGATACGTAGGCTGGTGGGATGAAATGTGAGGACAAGGGGTCCCAATCCCTGTTGGGTCTGGGAGGAGTGGGGGTGAGAGGAGAGGTGCAGGAAATGGTGGAGATGTGGGTGCGAGCTCTCTCAACCACAGTAGGAGGGAAGCCATGGTTAGTAAAGAAGTTGGACATCTCTGAGTGGAAAGCCTCATCATGGGAGCAGATGCAGTGGAGGTGGCAAAATTGAGAAAAAGGGATAGCATCCTTATAAGAGGTGGTGATAGGAGCTGTAATCAAGGTGGCTATGCAGGTCAGTGGGTTTGTAGAAGATGTCGGTGGATAAAGAATCTCCTGAAATCGAGATGGAGAGATTGAGAAAGCAGAGAGGGGTATCAGAGTAGTCCGAGTGAATTGGTGAACCGGGTTAAAATTAGTGGCGAAATATACGAAACTGTTGAGTTCTGCATGGGTACAAGACATGACACCAATGCCGTCGTTGATAATAGAGGAGAAAGAGTTGAAGAGTGGGGCCAGAATAGGCTTGGAACAGAGACTGTTCAACATAGCCAATGAAAAGGCAGGCATAGCTGGGGCCCAAGCGAGTGCCCATGGCTACAACCTTGATCTGTAGAAAGTGAGAAGAATGGAAAGAGAAGTCATTTAGTGTGAGGACAAGTCCAGCCAGGTGGAGGCGAGTTAGTGGAAGGGGACTGGTTCTGTCTCTGGTCGAGAAGGAAGTGGAGGGCGGTGAGGCCATCATGATGGGGAATAGGGACTGGACGTCCATGGTGAAGACAAGGTTGTGCATGCCAGGGGACTTAAAGTTATGGAAGAGTTGGAGAACGTGTGAGGTGTCACAGATGTTGGTGGGAAAGAATTGGACCGGAGGAACAGAGTAGTGTCCAGGTATGAGGATACGAGCTCAGTGGAGCAAGAGCATGCGGAGACAATAGGTCTGCCAGGACAGTCCTCCTTGTGGATTTTGGGGAGTAGATAGAAGTGGGCAGTCCTAGGTTGTGGGACGATCATGTTGGTAGCTGTGGAAGGCAAATCTCCCGAGATGATGAGATCAGTGATGGTGCAGGAGATAATGTCCTGGTGGTCCTAGTCCAGGGGTAGGTAGGAGGAAGTGTTCATGAGTTGGCATCTGGCCTCTGCAAGGTAGAGGTCAGTGCGCCAGACTACCATGGCACAACCTTTGTCGGCTGGTTTGATGACTACGTCAGAGTTGGTGCGGAGGGCGTGGAGAGCAAATCATTCAGAAGGGGTGAGGTTAGAGTGGGCGAGGGGAGCAGAAAAGTCAAGATGGCTGACGTCATGCCAACAGTTAGCTATGAATAAGTCCAGGGAAGATACCAGGCCCGGTGGGGGAGTCCAGGTGGAAGAAGAGGGCTGGAGGCGAGAGAACGGGTCATTGGAAGGGGGAGAGGACTCCTTACCAAAAAAGAAGGCATGGAGGCAGAGGCGGCAGAAAAAGAGCTCAGCATCATTTCAGGCTCAGAATTCATTAAGGTGGGGGCATAGAGATATGAAGCTGAGGCCTTTGCTGAGAACACACCGCTCAGCCTCAGAGAGGGGGAGGTCAGGGGGGATGGTAAAGACCCAGCAGGGGTAGGAGTAGGGGCCAGAAGAGGAAGGGTGGGGGAAAAGAGAAAATTAATTCTATTGCCCTGCATACTACCCTATAATTTATATCTGAATCAAACATTTATACAACTATCGCTGAAAAGATGCAATGATTGGTTCACTCTATGAATGTCCTCCATAAATTTTGGAAAATCTTCCTAGTAAATCTCTACTCTAAAGGGGTTTTTAATATTTTAAATTGCCCCTCATGTCTATAATCTAATTTTTTTTAATCAACATGGTAATGGTATTACATATGAAGTTTATAGACACAATATTAAAGAATGTAAACGTGATTAATCCTTTACTGCAAGACACAAATCTAACAAAATAAGCTTTGCCACAGTAGTGTATTATTCTCAGCTACCATACAATAAATTACACTTTAATCTGAAAAAAGTTGCCATATTCTTTAAAGTTTTTTTTCAAATAACAATATATTCTCAGAAAATAGTGAATTATCCAAGCTCTGACAAAGGGTCTTTGATCTGAAATATTAACATTGTTACCCTTTCCACAGATACTGCCTGAGCTGCTTAGTATTTCCAGTTTTTATTTCAGATTTCCAGTATTTTTTCCATTTGTTATTCATCCAAGACTGATAAATCATTCAAAATACTTTATGCCGGTTTCAATTAAAAAAACTCATTAAAGTTTTAGTGACACAAGTTTTAGTGACAGGCTGTTTCTAAGCCATTCAGTAATGGGTGAAAATAACTAATTTTTTAATAAATTGATGCTAAAGGAAAATAATGGCGTACCTACATAACTTAGTACATACATTTTTAAATGCACAACTTCCATACCCAACTATGGGCTAACCAAAAATGGTAATTCTGAAATTATCCATAAACATGAACTCGTCTGATCTGAATAATTTCCTTTAGGTAGAATATTACACATCCCTCAATCTAACCTATATTTGGCTCCAGGCTTATAGGAATGCAGTTGATTTCTACCTGCACTTTGAAATGACCCGGCAAGCCATTCAGCTTAAGGGGCAGGTGTAATTAAGAATGACTGATAAATCTGGTCTGGAGGCAACAATTGCTGTTCCTCCAGCTCAGGAGTTCTCCTTCAGGAAGGCAACTTCACCATCACTGAAGTCAAGGTGGCAGCCACCTGCTTGCAGCGGATGTAATGTACAAAAACGCTGTGCTCTGGCTCCACATACATGCCCCTGGCCCTTCTAAAATGAACAGTTGGCCATCTTCCAGCAGCTTCCTCTGCTGCTAACACTGCACCAGCCAGATGTTTCACACAGAGAGTTTATTTACGTCATCAATGCAGCTGGACGATCCAGCGGAGCTGACAGCAAACAGAACATCACCTCCAAAGTTCTCAGCAAAGTTGTAAATAATGCCAAGCTGTACAATGTCTTCAGCAACCCTGCAGATAGCACACCATGACAATGCACCAAATGGATCAGTCCAGTCTCAGATGGACTAACTGTTATGTCCCAAACACACATGGTTTTTACATCAACCAACATCATGCCAGAGTTCTTTGATCACTGCCTCATGACTGACTTTCACCCACAAAAAGACCAGAAGGCTGGCAGGGGGGCACGGAATTTGAACACAAAACTGGTAAACCCAGAAAACACCAAGTTACATAAAAACAATCACACAGATTGGGGAATTTTGAAATTCTTCTGTCATTCCCCAGTGGGAAAGCAATTAAAGCTCTCAGCCAAGTAATCTGTCATCCTTGGAATGGTTCAGTAAGTGAGTCAAAGGGAATAGTTTCAACGCCAGGAAAAGCATGTAGAGTTTGCTCCTGCTGCAGTTGTTGGGAGTGGATGTTGAGGAGGAAGTCCAAGAGGTAGAGAGCCAACAAGCCTTGCTCTTTGCCTCAGAATTCTGAAAGATCATTGCACAATCCAGGAAACGGTGTGATCATACTTTTTTCCAAATGATTCACGTAGAGCACTCTGTAATCAGTAGCCGTAAGGAAGAGGATGTTCTCAGTAACATCCTTGCATTCAGACATATTAAGGATCTGAAAATTCTCTTACCACAGACTATACAATTGAAGGCCACCCACAGCACAACCCTCCAGAACTTCCTGTCCTCTACCTCAGAGGTTTTATGCTACATCAAGCCGGACTATTCATTTAATCTGGACAGACTGGCTAGGTCTATCATCCTTTAAGACAATAACACACCAAGAAGTGATGGCTTAATGACCAAGTTGTACTGGATTCAATCAGCCCACACTTCTAGAAGGGTACTACTGCTTCTTCTTCCTCTTTTTAGCAATCCCTTGGGATCAAGGAAGACTTACTTCCTCTCTGGTTTTATGGGTTCTGAAGTAGTCCATCAGGCTAATGTGGAAGCCACAGGCTCTTTCACAGATGGGGCTGGTGGTGGCCAATGGGGCAGGTGGGTGGGTAATTTGTGAAACAGTC
Source organism: Pristis pectinata (assembly GCF_009764475.1). Taxonomy (NCBI): domain Eukaryota; kingdom Metazoa; phylum Chordata; class Chondrichthyes; order Rhinopristiformes; family Pristidae; genus Pristis; species Pristis pectinata. Next base: position 119,407,328 of record NC_067407.1, read on the forward strand.
CGCTCTTCCTGAAGTTTGTGCTCTCGATGCATGGTCTTGACGTTCTCAATACTATTTGAATGCTCTTTCTCCATTTTGAATGGCCATGGGCTAAATATTTCCAGAAGTCAACAGGGAAGTTGCATTTCTGAAGGAGGCTTCAAGCACATCCACTAATCAGTTCATAGATTGGTAAGAATCTACTACCAATTCGAACTGGCCTCATGAGCCAAAGTCAATTGCAGCAAAAGCAAAGGCACTTTGGCAACTGATATGATTGATTCTCTGTTCTCTTCATTGTTGAAGGTCATTGGAATAATGGGTCTTGGGAGCTAGGTCATGCACCAAAAAGTGACTGAAGCATATAGCCAGGGTGAAATAGAAACTGGGAGTGTGGGAACAGCATTCCCTCCTGATTGAAGCTGAGAATCTGCTCTTCAGGTACTCTCACTGTTGCTGTACATGGTGCAAGTGTGGCCCGTATCCCAGTCCCATTCTGCAACAATCATCCAAACCCTCTTGGTTGTTCTCTGTAGATGCAAAGTGGATTCCCTCTGCAAGTATGAAATATACAAGTCTCCAGAGAAAGGGGGAAAAAATATACCCAATGTTACAACAATGGCAACTTTTGTGTGTGGTTGCATCAAGCTATTCATAGACTCCTACCATGCAAATACCAAGTGCCACCACATGCTGAGGTTCCACCTGTCATCAATATGTAAAAAAGGGCCTGGTCAAGCTGTCACAGAAAATTCCATTCAGTTGTACAGTGCTGCACCACTTGCACCTCAAGGAAGAGATGTGCAGAAAAAGACCAGTGCCCATACTCTAATTATAGTGATCAGCAGGAAAATAGGACGGTGGATCCTTTTGGAGGAGAGTGTCAAAGTCATTTGGCAAACTGCTTCATCATCAGAGCTTTCAAACAAGAATCTCGACCTTGTTTGGCTGATGGTGAGAAAGGCCCTACCTGTCAGATAACTCACCACATGCTGCCTCAAACCAGCTGCAGTATAGGCAAGACTGTCATCCATCTCTTTCTGGAGTGTGTATTTCCAACAAGCTCTGAAAAGAGATGCAGGGGCATTTCTAAAGGTTCAGCCTTAGCCACAGCATCACACAGAACTCTGTGCACAAAGGGCTATTCCCAGAGATGTATACGGAGACAAATATCAACCATTACTGGAAGCTCAATTAAGACACACTTTGATCTGCCTGAAATTTGCTGGTCTTCCAGTGCAAGGAGTTGTTCACAATTGAATATTGCAGACTTTCACATTCCAAGGACAGGATAATGTACTAAAGGAAGCACTGAAGCTTGGTGCTGCTGCTACAAAGTCTGTGGGGAAAACCAGAGTTCAGGGCTCTCTTGCCCTGTGTACTAACCTCTGAAATATTTTGCTGACGGAATGTTAGGGAAAGAAAAATCACTGTCATGTTGATATAATGTAAATAAGTATAACTAAGAAATGTTCCATGTGGTATAATTGTGAATTTATGAATAGAGTATATCTTTGGAAAATAAAGATTAAGAGTGAGCAATAAGCATTTGTATTGCAAGTGCTACCCATGTCCCTCATCTCCTGGTAGGTGGAGTCCAGTTTGCTGTTAGTCAACAGAAATCTCACAACTGCATTTAATAACAGCCAATCAAACAAGAATTACAATATAATGGCAACCAATAAGAAATCATGATTTCTCTTTAATCTAATCTCACCTTTGTCATGTACAGCTTTTAAGAGGCTGTCAAACTCTTCCATTGTTCCAAGTATTGGATTAATATCTTCAAAATCTTCGACATCATACCCAAAATCTTTCATTGGAGACTTGTACACTGAACTTATCCAAATAGCTTTGATGTTTAAATCCACGAAATAATCCAATTTCTCTTTAATTCCTATTAACAGCAGACAAAAAATTTCAATATATATCATTTTTAAATGATTAAAGCAGATTCTAGATAGAAATTACAAATAGTAATAAAATAAAAGCCCTTGTACTCATGCAGAACTGAAAATGATAAAATGGCCTCAAAACCTTGTTTCTGCTGCACTACAAGGGCTGGATATTGACTTGCATGATGCACTACCCACTCCAACTTTGTAACCATCCAAGACATCTGGGCAGATCCAATTTGGGCCTTTTCAGCATTTCTGAATATAACTGCACCACCGTTAACAATATAACTTCCATCTCTAAACCGCGCTCTCATTCCTCTTTTAAGATGTTCATTAAAATCTTCCTTCGGCCAAGCTTTTGGTCATCTGCCCCAATACCTCCTTATGTAGCTCACTGTGAATTATCTGTTTCCTGTCAGGTGCCTTGGGGCATTTTGCTATTAAAGAAGTACTATATAAAGGGAAGTTTGTTTTGTTATTGTCATATTGACAGTTCTTGGGCTATGAAAACAAATTTCATAGTTAATAAAAGCAAGCTGCTCAAAATATTCAGCAGCTGAGGCAGCGACTCTAGGGAGAGAAACAGTCACTGCTTTAGGTTGATGGCCATTTATCAGAGCCAAAGTTACAAAGGGTCTCAGCCCGAAACCTCGACTGTTTATTTCCCTCCATAGATGTTGCCTGACCTGCTGAGTTCCTCAAGCATTTTGTGTGTGTTGCTTCAGATTTCCAGCATCTGCAATCTCTCTTGTGTCTTAATTGAAGAAAAGCCCATGTTAAGGTGGTTGAAGGATTAGTGAGGGATCTGGAATTGGGCAACCACATGGGTTTGGGTTGTAACTAGAGCAGAAAAGAAATACCTACACAAGCTGTATGAAAGTAACTTTCCATACAACTTTATTATCATTTGTCAAGTTTTCCAGCCCCCAGAAAACACCAACATACATAGAATTTTGCCTTGAGGAAATGTGAAAGAGTGCATTGGGAGTAGTCGTTAGGAAGGCTAGTTTAAGGACTAGTGTCACTTGACTATAGAACTGGTTTTATTATTCAGCAAAAAAAAATCATTGAATATTGTTACTTCTGGTCTCGAGGAGGTTAATGAAATTAAAGTAGATCATCTGAAAATACTCAGGATCTGTGTTAGAGAAAGAATTCAGGTGCATAACTTTTCATTAGAAATGGTGGGGGGGGCTGCCCAGGGTGTCTAAACAAAGAATCTGAGGGAAATGTCACCAGCAGCATTGTCTCAACAAGCAGGGTCATGCCTTTCCTTGTAATTTTCAATTTCCTACCTTATCGTTTATGAGATGGAAGGGCTGAAAATTCAATACACAAAATAATTAGTCATGAATTAGTCATGTTTTGCAGGCAAGGACTTGTCGTTTTTGAGACACAGCAAACTTAGCAGCAGAGGGGAGGAGCCGGCATTGCTTAAAAGTTGTTTTGTAGGTATAAAGGGAGGCAGGCTCAAGTGGAGGGGTCAGTTTGAGACAGCCCTCAGCCCTATTTGAATTTGGAGTGCAGTGTTTGAGGTCAAATTGCTGAGGCTTTGGTGAAGAGGCAAGAGTAAAGGTAAGCATAGGTAAGGTCTTTCCACTTTAATCTTCACACTTGGTGAGTCAGAATGGCAGTTAGGGCAGTGGTATGCTCATCCTGCAGGATGTGAGAGATCAGGGAGACTTGCAGTGTTCCTAGGAACTACACCTGTGGGAAGTGTGGCCAGCTGCAGGTCCCAGCTGACTGTGTTAGGGAGCTGGAGACACTTAAGATCAGCTGGGATGCTGAGAGCATCTTAGATAAGAGTTTCAGTGAGGTGGTCACACCTAAGGTGCAGTTTGCAGGTAGTTGGGTGACCACCAGGAGAGGTAGAGGGGGTAGGCAGATAGTGCAGGATTCCCCTGTGGTCATTCCCCTGGAAAAAAGTATACCGTTTTGGGTATTGTTGGGAGATGACCGTTCAGGAGAAAGTAGCAGCCAGGTCTGTGGCACCAGGACTAGCTCTAAGGCTCAGCAGGGAAGGGTGAAAGCAGACAGGACTATACTTGATAGTTAGAGGGGCAGACAGAGATTCTGTGGCCACAAAAGGGACACCACGATGGCATGTTGCCTCCACAGTGCCATGGTTGAGGATCTCTCTGAGTGGTTGCAGAACATTTTCAAGTGGAAGAGCAAGCAGCCAGATGTCATCGTGCATATTGACAGAAACGACATAGGTAGAAAAAGAGATAAAGTCCTGCAGAGTGAATATAGGGAGTTAGGAAAGAGGTTAAAAAGGATCTTGTGGGTAGTAATCTCTGGATTACTCCCAGTGCCATGTACTAGTGAGGGTAAGGAGGATAAGGCAGATGAATGTGTGGCTGAAGAGTTGGTGCAGGGGGCAAGGATTCAGATTTTTGGACCATTACGATCTCTTTTGGGACAGATGTGGCCTGTACAAGAGGTACAGGTTGCAACTGGATTGGAGGGGGACCAATATCTTGGTGTGCAGATTTGCTAGTGCAACTAAAGAGTTAAACTAGATTGATGTTGGTGGTGGGGGGGGGGGGGGGAGGCGGAATGCAAAGCAGAAATGAGGCAAATGGGAGGCTGGAAGTTGATACAGAGTTCAATGACAACAAGTTCAGTAGACAGGACAGGCAGCAGCATGGCAGGGAGCAAGGAAAGACTGACGGATTAAATTGCATTTATTTTGATGCAAGAGGCCTGATAGGTAAAGCAATGAACTCAGGGCAAGGATAGCTATGTTGGACTGGGATATTATAGCCATTAAGGAAATGTGGCTAAGTGAGGGACAGGACTAGAAGCTAAGTTGTTTGCAGGCAAAGGGATGTCTGGCATGTGGAAAGCTTTTAAAAGTGAGATTTCGAGATCTGCATGTTCCTGTTAGAGTGACAGGCAAGGCTGGTAGGAGTAGGGAACCCTGGACAATGAGGGATATTGAAGCTCTGGTAACAAAAAAGGAGGCATGCGTTCAGGCAGCTGAGATCAAGTGAATACCTGGAGGAGTAGAAGGGATGCAGGAGTATATAAGAAGAAAATTCGAAGGGTAGAATGGGGGCATGAGATAGCTTTGGCAGAGAAGATTAAGGAGAAAAGAGTAACTGGAGAAAGCATAGGGCCCCTCAAAGACCAAGGTGAACATCTTTGTGCAGAGCTGCAGGAGATGTGCAAGGTCCTCAATGAATATTTCTCCATGTTTTTACCATGGAGAAAGACATGAAGACTTCAGTTAATAGGGATGTCTTGGGGATAGTCCACATTACAGCAAAAGAGGTACTGGATGTCTTTAAACATATGAAGGTAGATAAATCTCCAGGGCCTGATCAGGTATATTTAAGAACACCATGGGAAGCCAGAGAAGAAATTGGGGGATCCGTGGCTGAGATATATGCATCATTGTTAAAAGACAAAGTGTTGAAGGACTGGAGGGTGGCTAATCATATGCCTTTACTTTAGAAGAGCTGCAATGGAAAATTATAGACCAGTAAGCCTAACATCTGTGGTAGGTAAGTTACTAGATATACAGTACATGTACTTGGAAAGACGGGTTGATTTGGAATAGTCAGCACAGCTTTGTACATGGGAGATCATGTCTCACGAACTTGATTGAGTTTTTTGAAGAAGTAACCAAGAAGGTCGATGAGGGCAGGGTGGTAGACCTGGTCCACAAATAAGGATAAGCCTTTGATAAGGTTCCACGTGGTAGACTGCTATTGAAAATTAAATTGCATGGAATCCAAGGAGAGCTAACTAATTGGATACACAGTTGGCTTGATGGTAGGAAGCAGAGGGTGATGATGGAAGGTTGTTTCTCAGACTGGAGGCCTGTGACTAGTGGCGTTCCCCAGGGGTCGGTGCTGGTCCCATTGCTATTTGTCATCTATATCAATGATTTGAGTGAGAATGTACAGGGCATAGTAAGTTTGCAGCTGACACTAAAACAGATGGTGTTGTGGTCAGCGAAGATGGTTATCAGGATTTACAGAGGGGTCTTGATCAGCTGGGTAAGAGAGCTGAGGAAAGGCAAATGGAATTTAATTCAAATAAGTGCAAGGTGTTGCATTTTGGGAGGTTAAATGAGGTAGGACATTCACAGTCAATGGTAAAGTCCCAGGGAGTATTGCAGAACAGAGGGACCTTGGAGTACAAATACATGGTTCCCTAAAAGTGGCATCACAGGTAGATAGGGTGGTGAAGAAGGCTTTTGGCACACTAGCCTTCATCAGTCAGAGCACTGAGTATAAAAGTTAGTCTGTTATACTGCAGTCGTGCAAGATGTTGGTGAGGCTGCACTTGGGGAACTGCACTCAATCAAGTTCGTGGTCACCCTGCTGTAGGAAAGACGCTATTAAACTGGAAAGAGTGCAGAGGAGATTACAAGGATGTTGCCAGGACTCGAGGGACTGAGTTATGCAGAGGTTGAGCAGGTTGGAACTTTATTCATTGGAGTGTAGAATGAGGGGTGATCTTATAGAGGTGTAAAAAATCATGAGGGGCATAGATAGGATGAATTCGCACAGTCATTTTCCCAAGGTTGGGGAATCAAGAACTAGAGGGCATAGGTTTAGCGTGAGAGGGGAGTGATTTAATAGGAACCTGAGGATGGTCAGTATATGGAATGAGCTGCCAGAGGAAGTTGAGGCAGGTACATTAACAACATTTAAAAGGAACTTGGACAGGAACATGAATAGGAAAGGCTTAAGGGGAAATGGGCCAAATGTGGGGAAATGAGACTCAGATGGGAATATTGGTCAGTTGGACCAGTTGAAGTGAAAGGCCTATTTCTGTGCTGTATGGGTCTATGAAAGAACCTTTCATTGGCACCGATAATAATAATGCAAAGTTAATCGTTTAGTAGATCATATAACACTTTAGCTATGAAAATGGACTTTGCACTCCAAGGATCTTTTGGCTGGAATTTTATCCACACAGCTTTTTTGCCATAGTCAGAAAAACAGTAATCAAAGGGACACTTGTACATGCAAGCATTTTTATAGACAAATCATCATGTCACTCCACGGGTAATGCCTGGAGCTGTTCAGCAGCAGCACTAACAGCTGTGCTACCATGCCATTCTTGCAAGGCTTAAAGAGGTGCCACATGTGAGAATTTGGGGGGCAGGTGGTATTTGAATGTTAGATCCTCATCTTGATAGTTTGTGGATGATGGAACATATTACAAAGAGCAGTGAAAGAGAGTAATGATGAAGATGGCAGAGAATGGCATTCCATGTGGGTATAATAGGCTTGGCGATACATGTAAGGTTATTAAAACTTGGCAGCACAGCATCCATGCCTTTGGGCTTGACATTTTGCTTTAACTTTGATTGCTTCCCCATCCTCTGTCATTTGACCACATACCTTCATGGCTTCCTATCAGCATGGACCAGTTGAGCCAAAGTGCCTGTTTCCGTGCTGTAGAACATTATGACTCTCCATGGAAAGGAGAATCTTCTCCTCCTTTCCTGCTCATCATTCAAGGTTTCTAGACTCACATTAGGCAATCACAATACCAGCCCTCACCCATGTTTTATCAAGGTCTCTGGAGTGAATTCCAACACCAACTGTAGCCACAACGATAGCCAATTTGAACTGGTACTAGCTGCCCATAACATTGGAAAGTTTGTTATGCACTGAGGTAATAAACAGAGCACTGAGGTCATGTTAACAATATTGTACAAGGTTATTGGAGACACCCAGCTTTCAAACAGGCAAAGGTTATTTGCACATTGTGACCCTTACATCATATTCCAGTACTTAACACATTTCAACACCTTTTTTGTTTAAAGGTAACTATATGCTCCAAATCAATTTCTTACTTTTTTTTACACCAAAATCAACTGTTTTGCAATATAAATGTAAGTATATATTTATCTTATGTCCTAGAATTATTGCAACTTACCATTCAAGTCCCCAACACCATCCCCATCAGAGTCTTTGAAGGATCGTGGATAGATTTGGTAGATTGGACTGCCTTGCCACCAATCCAGACACTTAGGAGACACTGCAATAATGCTGATAGTACAGGCAACCAAAACTAGTGTGGCTGCAACAACGAGCCAGAAAATAATCTCTCTGGGCAACCTGTAACGCATTTGGTTTGAATATTGCTGCAGGACTTCCTTGGGCATTCCAGCATAGGGTCCTGCTTCGTGGTCAATTTTGTCACAATTTGCAGCATAATCAGTCTCCTCTGTTTTTTCAGTGGATTCATTCAAAGTACAGTATTTTCTTTCCTGGTCTTCATCTTCTTCAAAGACTGGACTAATATTATCTTCTAACTCCTTCAGATCTATTTTTATAAGATCTGTCTTATCCATCTCTGAAGACATCTTAAAAGCTGTTTTGTGTTTGCACTTGTTAAACTGTGTAGCTGCAACCTTGAACAGTGGTGAAAGGATTGTATTTTGTAATAATGTTTTGTCCTTGGACTTTACATCCTTGGCAGGTGAAGCAAGCATGCAAATGGATCAGAAATCATTAACTATGTGCAAAAGGTATGTTTCTACCAATCATAGAGCACAGAATCAGGCCTTTCAGCCCACTGTGTCTGCGCCAGCCATTGAATACCTGAGTTTCCATAACTCAGACCATTCTATGTCATGGCACTTCAAATATTCATCTAAATACTTTTTATATGTTCTGGGAGTACCTGCCTATACCAGTTCTCCAGGCAATGCATTGCTGATTCACTGGCTGAATCTGGGTAGAAAATAAATTCTCAAATCCACTCTAAATCTCATATCTCTTACCTTAAACCCAATCCCTCTGGTTATAGACAGCTCCACAAAGGGGAAAGGTTTCTCAACATCTCCCCTATCTATGCCCCTCTTGATTTTGAATACTTCAATCATATCCTCCCTCAGCATTCTGCACTCCAAGGAAAACAAATCCAAACTACCGACTCTGTCCGCATTGCTGCAATGCTCCATCCCAGGTAACAGGCTGATGAATCTCCACACCCTCTCCAATGCAATTACATACTTCCTGTAGTGTGGCATCTAGAACTGTGCACAGTATTCTAGCTGAGGCCTAACTAATAAATTATCTAGCTATTCAATAATTTCCTTGACTTTATATTCTGAGTAACAAAAGTCCCTGTGCTCTTAAACAGGTCAAATCTGGTTTCTGTAACCAAAAAAAAATAGGCTAGAAAGTATAAACAGAAGAAAGAGATGGAGATATAATTAACCTGCTGGCTCCAAACGGGCAGCCTACTGGAATGTTTTCTTTGACATAAAAGTGCCATAGACTTGTTCCTAAAGCAATTAACATCTGTAGGAATATACAAGGAAAGGTGATAGCTTTAGAAATGTGGCGACTAGTCCTGTTGTGTACAAATGACCATTAAAAGGGATGTGGCACCAATTGATTGGTTGGATCAAATGAATGTTTTGTTACGATTGGATACTGACCAGGGACAGGGCTCTCACCTCTAATCGGTCAAAAAGTAATAGTTAAATGTCTGAAGATTGCTCAAGAAAGTACCTGTCTTTGATGTGTAACCTTAGAATTAGATGATACAGATAAAATGTAATTGTGCTTAGGATATGATATCACTTTATGAATTGTGCTTTATAAGTCATCCTGGAACTGTATCAGGGCAACATCTTTGCATATGCTTGAATAAACCAGTGAACAATGGAAATATGAGCTTTGACTGATCACTACAGTTGTAGAGAGCAAGTAACTCCCACAACAATTGGCATAGTCCACAGAAACTGCTGTGCCCATTCTGAGTATTCATTTAAAATACTCCCTAATGAACAGTTTGTATCAGACTGGTAAATTGGTTTATTATTGTCACATATACCAAGATACAGTGAAAAACTTTGTTTTGTATGCCACCCATACAGATCATTTCATGACAACAGTGCATTGAAGTAGTACAAGGGAAAACAATAACAAAATGCAGAATAAAGTGTTACAGTTACAGAGAAAGTGCAGTGCAGGCAGACAACGAGGTGCAGGGCCACAAACGAGGTAGACTGTGAGGTAAAGACTTTAAGGGTGAGTGAGAAAGAATATTTGTGTAGAATCAGGAAAACCAAAGTAGTGTAAATTCTGAGTGGTAAGAGTCCTGAAATGCTGGAATAACAAAATAAAAGTAAGGAATAATTAGAGCCAAGAATGTAGAACTAAGTTTCATAGAGAAATAGGAAGAGTGATTGATGACTCTTCACCTCGAATTAGGGTGGGAAATGTTGATCTACTACATCTTTCTAAAGCATGGTAGGAGGCACGGATAAACAATAGAACAGACGAAGCCATAATAATAATGCTCAGCAGATTAAATTCACACAAAATCATCAAAGACAAAAGGAGTCGGTTGTGACAATGATCTATTTTAAACAAGGTGATGATGATTGGGATCTAAATGATGGAGAAATTAAATGTGACCATACAGGGGATGATTGGGATAGAGAGTGTTGACTACTTCTAAGTAATAAACCTACAGCACCCTCAGGGGATCTAAAATGGTTCCATATCACACAGTGACTAAATGTAATGGAGCTAGTGTTGCAGTGGCAGTGCATTTTACAACTTCAGAGAGATATGCTACTTAAGGAATTGCATGTGGAAATGGATAGTCCCTGCCAAGATGACCTTATCTTTCCAAGGGATGAGAATCATCAACAAGTCCTTTGAACTGGTTTATTACTGGCCCAGTCTTAAAATGGCTTCATGGTCTGCACAGAGGAACTAGAAAATCAAAAGGCTAGTAGTAAACGGAAAGTAGCTGTAGCCACTATCACAATAGTAAGTCCCATGTCAGTATTTTATAAACATAAACAGTCCTGTCATTGTACCTACGACTGCCAAAAAAAAGGGGATATTCTAGAAAACCAAAATTTGTTAACTATAAAAAGAGACAATAGGATCCAACAGTTGGGTGAAAGAAGGGGATAGAGAAGGTTGGGAACCCAACAAAGGATGCAAAGTATTGGCAGGCCCCCTGGGGGCAAGCAGGTGACTAAATAAGACTTGGACTTGATGAATGGTTACAACAAAGATAGGTAGCATTGGCCCTCCGAAGACTGAAGTTAGAGGACACTGGGATGGTGATTGGCACAGTGTTAGGGGGATGGCATTGCAAAATGTTGATAGACACAGGACTATTGACCCTCACCAAAAAAGATATTCCAACTAAAAATGAGATAATGATCAAACATGAGAAGAGGAAAGATTGTTGCAAAACACACTGAGTGGGTGTAATTAGAAATAGAAGGAATAAATTTACCTATTAGATCTTGGGTATATCCCAATGGGGAAGTGACAATAATAGGAATAGACATATTTTGACTATTAGGGTTAGTCATAGTTCCCAGGAAAGCATCTTAATATGGGGAAAATAGACTAAATATGGGTAAATCAGACTAGTATAGAGAAGTACAATAGTTGGCATGGACACGGTGGGCCAAAGGGCCTAATTCTGTGCTCAATGACTCTAAAGAAAAGCCAATTTAGTAAGCTTAGTACTAAGGCCAACTGGGTAGGATTCATGGAAATAACTGAGATAGACTGGACAAAGAGGAAAATTTCAAGTGATTTGTAGATTGTTCCCAGGGATTTGGGCATGACACAAGAGAGAGTGTGTTAAAATACATGTAGAATCTATAGTCATTCCTGGCCCTCAATGTATTTTGGGATGTCAAATAAGGGTACCCTTCCGAAGCCTCTGGTTGCTTCCTGTAATGGGATGACCAGAATTGCACACAATATTCCAAGTGCAGCCAAACCAAAGTTTTATTGCATACAGCTGCAACATAACTTACTTACTCTTATACTCAGTGCCTCAACCAATGAAGACAAGCATGCCGTACACCTTCTTTACCAACTTATCTACTTCCATGGCCACTTTCAGGGAGCTATGGACTTGGTCTCCAAGATCCCTCTGTATATCAGTGCTATTAAGGGTCCTGCCATTAACTGTATACTTTCCCCTCAAATTTGATTTCCCAAATGCATTACCTCACACTTGCTTGGATTAAACTTCATCTGCCATTTCTCCTCCCATATTTGTAACTGATCTATATTCTGCTGTATCCTTTGACAGCCCTCTACACTGTCCACAATTCCACCAGTCTTTGTATCATCTGCAAACTTACTAACTAACCCATCTACATTTTCATATATCACAAACAACAGAGGCCCCAGCACTGAACTCTGTGGAACACCACTGGTCACAGACTTCCAGCCAGATCTGTCCACTTGATCTGTGATTCTTTTAGCAATGTGTAAATGCTGTGGAGGGTTGTTTGGGACAGAATCCAGGTGTCTGGAATCTTGTCTTTCCACTTGATGTGAAGTATTCTGCTCAGACAGATCATATGGAAGGGATTAAGCTTTCTGGTATGGCTGCTGTACATTGTCCAAGTCTCCCGAGCATAAAGAGGATATGACAACAGCACAATACACCTTCAGCTTGGTCTTTAGGCTGATTCCTTTTTATTCCCATACTTTATTTCTCAGTTTTCCAAAGCTGGCTTTTGTTAAAAGAATCCAAGAAAGTTTTCTCAAGCAATATGTAGATGGCCAGGCTGGAGAGGGGACAACACTTGACCTCCTCTTAGGAAATGAGGCTGGGTAAGTGGCTGATGAGTCAGCAGTGGAGCACCTTGGGACTATGATTCTATGGGTTTCAAGATAGTTATGAAAAAAGATAGGAGTGGTCCACAAATTAAAGTCATAAATTGGGACAAGGTTATTTTTTTTTAACAAAGGTTGATTGGGAGAGGCTGTTACAAGTGAGAAAGGGAGAGTTCAGGCACATCATGTTCCTGTTCGAGTGAAAACCAAGGCCGGCAGGATTAGGGAATCTTGGATGATGAGGGACATTGAGGCTCTGACCAGGAAAAAGGAGGCATATGTCAGGTATAGGCAGTGGGATCAAGCAAATCCCTTGAGTATAAGGGATGTAGGAGAACACATAAGGAGGAAATCAGGAGGACAAAAAGGGGACATGAGATATCCTTAGCATATAAGGTAAAGGAGAATCTTAGAAGATTCTATAGTAAGAGCAGAAGGGTAACCAGGGAGAGAATAGTCCCCTTTAAAAAAAAGTTTTCTATGTGTGGAGCCATGGGAGATGGGCGAGATCTTAATTGAATACTACTGGTCTGCATTTACTGTGGAGAAGGATGTGGAAACTAGTGAGTTCAAGGAAGAGAACAGTGATGTCTTGAAACATATCAACATTACCAAAGAGGAAGTGTTGGCGGTCTTGAAGCGCATAAAGGTGGACAAATTCCTGGGGTCTGACCAGGTGTATCCCAGGACACTGTGGGAATTAAGGGAAGAAATTACTGGGGCCCTGACAGAGATTTTTCTATTTTCATTAGCCATGGGTGAGGGACTGGAAAACTGGAGGATGGCAAATGTTTTGCCTTTATTTAAGGACTGCAAGGACAAGCCAAGGTACTACAGGCCAGTGAACCTTACATCAGTGGTGGGAAAGTTAATTGAAGGGATTAACCAATTAAGAGTTTCAGTCTTTTCAATGTTTAATTTGGGGAATGTTTGGCTAATCCAGTTTTGGATGTCAGAAAAACAATTTGACAACCAAGAGATACTGTGGAAGTTGAGCAAAGTGGTATTACTCTGTTTTCTGCATACTTGTAGAAGCTGATCATACATTTGATCATACCATCTAGGAGCAGCATGAACTCCAGGTCAAAACCCTGCATCAGGACTGAGAGCAGAGAGATGAGATGGCCAGGATAAAAAGGGGAAGGGGAGTGATATGACAGGAGCCCGAAGTGATTGGTGGTCTGAGGAGTGTAAATTGATGGGCACATTGTGCCAGGTAAGGGAGGAGAGCAGGGTTGAGTCGGGAGACAGTGGCAGGTGAATAATAGATGGTGGCAGACAAAGAGAGAGTAAAAAATACAGTATATTGAGAGGCAGATGGAGCAAGGTGGGGGCAAGGAGAGTGTGAATATTAGAGACAGCTGCTGGAGAGAGATAAGCAGGAACACAAAGGGCTACCATTGCTGGACTCTGATAGACAAAGGAGGTGAGAATGGGCACCATTAGGAGAGATGTGAATGGCAGTTGGAACCAGAAACAGTGGGGGGGGGGGGGGGGAAGCAAACCTGTGGGTGAACTGTGAGTGTAGTGGGTGGATGGAACCAGGAGGGGGAGTGGGTTAGTAAATTTGCAGATGACACAAAGATTGGTGGCATCATGGATAGAGTTGAAGATTGCCAAAGTATACAGTGGCATATAGATCAGTTACAGATATGGGTGGAAAAATGGCAGATGGAGTTTAATCTGGGCAAGTGTGAGGTGTTGCACTTTGCAAGATCAAATGTAAAGGGAAAATACACAGTTAATGGCAGGACCCTTAACAGCTTTAAGGTACAGAGGGATCTTGGGTCCAAGTTCATGGCTCCCTGAAAATGGCCGCACAAGCTAATAGGGTGGCAAAGGAGTATGGCACAATTGCCTTTATTAGTTGAGGCACTGAGTTCAAGAGTCAGGAAGTTATGTGGCAGCTTTACAAAACTCTGGTTGTGCTGCATCTGGAGTATTGCATTAAAATCTGATCACCCCAAGGATGTGGAGGCTTTAGAGAGGGTGCAGAAGTTGTTTACCAGAATGCTGCCTGGATTAGAGGGCATGTGCTATAAGAAGAGATTGGACAAACTAGAGTTGTTTTCTCTGGAGCAGTAGAGGCTGAGGGGAGACCTGATTGAAGTTTATAAGATTATGAGAGGCATAGATAGAGGAGACAGCTGGTATCTTTCTCTCAGGGTTGAAATGTCTAACACTAGAGGGCATGCATTTAAGGCGAGATGGGGAAAATTCAAAAGAGATGTGCGGAGAATATTTATTTTTACACCGAGAGTGGTAGGCGCCTGGAATGTGCTGCTATGGGTGGTGGTGAAGGCAGATACAATAGAGGTGTTTAAGAGGCTCTTAGATGGGCACATGAATATGCAGAGAATGGAGGAATATGGACCGTGTGCAGGCAGAAGGAATTAGTGTAATTAGGCATCAATAGCTTAATTAGTTCGGCACAACATCATGGCCCAAATGGCCTCTTCCTGTGCTATACTGTTCTATGTTCCATGTTCTATGTTTTTCACTGACATCAGTTGTCACCTAAATATTTTAAATCTCCAGTTGCAAGGGAAACAGAAACTTCTCACTAATACATCATAACCACTTTTCACAAGAAACAAGATTACAAATTTATTCATTCCCGATATGCAGTTTTGTCACTTCTAAAACTCAGAACAGTCACCTCAAAAAATTCCAAGCTTTTGCAAGAAGGAGCTGTCTTTCTTCTGTTTTTTTTACTCACTTCGGACCTGATGAGCATGAATTACCTCTTGTTTTGTAGGATTTGTTCCGGCATTTCTGGCCTATTAGTTTTGAGGGTGAAGCTGCTGAAACCACATGGGATAAGTTTACTTGAGATTTCTTTTGAAAAGAGTTAGTCAGCAATCTGACTGCAGGAGCCATATAGCCGATCCTTTCAATAACATTCAGTTTGAGCTGTCAGCATTATTAGAAGCTAGTTCTTCTTGGGGGTGAACAGCACTCATTGTGACTAAAACCACTGTGGCAAGCTGGACACCATACAAACAATGGAGACACAAGAGACAGCAGATGCTGAAAATACGGAGCAACACACAAAGCACTGGAGGAACTCTCTGGGTCAGGCAGCATCTACAGAGGGAAATGGATAGTCAACATTTTGGGTCGAGACCCTTCAACTGGACTGGGATATTACCACTCCTTGTGCAAAAAAACTGTCCCTGCACATCTCCTCTGAATTTTCACTCTCACCTTAAATGCATGCCCTCTAGTATTAGACATTCCAATCCAGATGAGCCGCCGACTCACTGAGTTCCTCCAGCACTTTGTCTGTTGCACCATACAAGCAACATGAGGATACACAAGAATTTAGCACCAAAGAGTAGCATTTTCTATCATTATCCAGGCAAACTTTAGACCACCGTAGTACTTCACAACCAATGACTTACATTGACATTACTGTAACAAAGTAACAACCCATTTCCAAATACATGCAACTCCCATGTTACGAGAGAGGGGTTGCGTTCCTAGAAAGTGGTCCGTATCACAATTTTCCATAACACAAAGCTGTGTCTTGTGTTCATGCATCAAAAAATGCAAGTTTAACAGAATGTATTTATTTACATTTTTATCATGTATATTCCATGAGAGTGAATTTTATTCCGTATCTCAAATTTTTGGGCAGTTATTTGTGAATTCTGTTAACTGAACGGCCATAATGTGGGGGGTTCCAGAAATTAACCTGACAATTTGTGTTGAGGTGAGGATTCATTTTTGGCCATAGGGCAATAGGAAACTAAGTGATATTAAAGGAATATTTAGTATTCATGACAGGGAATCACAGATAAACATTAGTAAAAGAGATGCTCAGGAATAATGATGCATATCTATATAAAAAGTGATTAATACACTGAATAGAGCCATTCATGGTGAATTTTAATGTTGTAATGTAGGAAATGATTGAATAATTGTAGCACTCCTTGGTAGAATAACCTTGGTTGAATAGTTTTCCTTATCTATCTTTGTGATAGCAAAATGACAATTGCTGTGATTAAAGTAGGCCTCTTTCAACCTGTTTGAAATGGATACAGGCAGTATAAATTTGATCTGCATGACTGAAGAGAGAATTTAGAATTGTTTTTAAAAACCATGAAAGTGGCACAGTTAGTTTGTAGGCAAGAACAGAGATCTATTCATTTTGCACACTTCTCATTGCCAGAGGAGAAAATGTACTTCATCTCAAGTTGTATTCAGTTTCTGAGATTGATCCTTTTTAAAAAATGCTAGCACCTTAAACAGAACATTTTTTACAGAAATAAAGTCAACTACTTAACTGCTTTTATTCAAATCTCTGATCAAAAAATAAATCTGCCTGATACTTCAGTCATTTTCAATTAGGGTATGAAAAGCAATTAGCATGCTTACTTTTCAAAATCATACTGTTCATATATTTCTATTCAGTTAATATTCTATTCATTTAGAAATTCTACCATAGATCAATAACTATTCTGCAATGAAGTACTTTAGTATGTATCCCATGTTTGCTTCTATTGCCATATTTTGCAAATTTATTAACCCACACTGGCTTACATCTGATGACTTTGCAAGTAGAAGAGCAGTTGAAGGTAAATATACTGCAGTAAAATCATAAGTAACTGGGCCACCAAAATTCATGATAACTAAAATTCCTGTCTGATCCCATTGTCTTATATATGCAAGGACATTTGTTGTATTTATCATAATGTAGAAGTCACCATACTGCAAGGGTGGTTCTTCAATTCTTATTTTTCCAAGTGCTCTGTAAAATGACAAAACTGATAGTGGATCTTCAGACTGTTGCTGTTAAAAACAAAGAAAATTGTTAGGTCCTAGAAAAAAAATCATAATAACACATCCCAAATAGATGCTATTCAGTCATTTTGTCTGTGCAGACGCTTGGCAGTATCCAATTCATGTCACAATCCTGTTTTACTCTCAATGGTTTTGCAAATATTTTCCCTTGATGTACTTTATCCAATCCTTTTTTAAATATTACTGTTAAAACTGCTATCACTACACTTTTAGGCAATGTATTCCACATAGCAAAATATTCTCATCTGTTCTTATTCTTTTGCTAATTATCATAAAATCTGGTACATCAGTAAATTTTATAATTTTTGAAGGGGCCAGAAAGGGGGAGTGTGTGGCTTATACACTTGTATCTCTTTTACACTGATCTGAATATCAATGGATCTTCTCAAACTGCGGGCCACATTCAGCCGTCCTCGTTGCCTGGGCACTGCTGGAATAGCTTCTACATTATAGTTTCTCCACATATTTTCACCTTTTCCTCTTGGGCTGGCCTCTTCTTCTCCTGCTGTTCAGCTGTCCACTTTCTGCACAGTGGTGTAGCTAGTAGAATCACTACCTCATAGCACCAGAAATCTGGTTTTATTCCTGACTTCAGATGCTGTCTACGTGAAGCTTGCATGTTCCTCCTGTGACCCCAAGTGCTCCAGAATCCTTCCACATCCTAAAGATGTGTGGGTTGGTAGATTAATTGTCCATTTTAAGTTGCCCTTAGTGTGTTGGTAAATGGTTAAATCTGGGGGGAGTTATGGGGAGAAGAAAAATATAGGATTAATGTAGGATTAGTGTAAATGGGTGGTTGATGGTTGGCAAGAACTCAGTGGGCCAAAGGGCCCGTTTCCATGCTGTATCTCTCTACAACTCCGTGACTGTTTTCTGCATGCTCTCAGGCTGGCCTGTCCATGAGTCTGAGTGCCTCCTGGACTCCCTTTTGGACTGGATTTACCCATGGGCCAGATTAGCCTCTGCACTCCCTCAGGTCGACTTCTCTCTACTTCCAGGTTTCAGTTCCAAACTGTTGGAAGGCCAAGGAGGGAATTAGGAGAGCCAGGAGGCAGGTAGCTGGATGACCGTCAGAAGAAGGAAAGGGAACAGGCAGCCAGTGCAGGGTACTCCTGTAGCTATTCCCCTCAATAACAG
Source organism: Pristis pectinata (assembly GCF_009764475.1). Lineage (NCBI taxonomy): Eukaryota > Metazoa > Chordata > Chondrichthyes > Rhinopristiformes > Pristidae > Pristis > Pristis pectinata. The sequence goes on from NC_067407.1 coordinate 119,425,740, forward strand.
GTATATCGTTTTAGATACTTTGGGGAGGGCACCAAGTCTGGTTCTTTGGTTTAGAAGGGAAGGGGGGGGTGGGGGTGGGGGGGGGAGGAAGGAAGAGGCAAGCGGTAGTGATAGGGTATTCATTGGTTAGGGGAGCAGACAGGATGTTCTGTGGACGAGAATGAGACTCTCGGATGGTATGTTGCCTCCTAGGTGCTAGGGTCAGAGACGTCTCAGATCGAGTCCATAGCATTCTTAAGGGGGAGGGTGAGCAGTCAGAGGTCGTGGCACATGTTGGTACCAATGACATACAGTAGGCAGGAAAAGTGACGAGGTCCTGGAAAGTGAATTCAGGGACTTAGGTGCAAAGTTAAGAGACAGGACCTGAAGACAGGATGGTGATCTCAGGATTGCTACCCATGAAATAGGAAGATAATGCAGTTTAACACATGGCTAAGCAGATGGCGCAGCAGGGAGGGCTTCTGATTTTAAGATCATTAGGCTCTCTTCCAGGGCAGGTGGGACCTATATAAATGGGACGGCTTGCACCTGAACTGGAGGGGGACCAATATCCTTGCAGGAAGGTTTGCTTGTACTGCTCGGGGGGGGGGGGGGGGGGGGGAGGTTTAAACAAGAGTTGCAGGGGGTGGGAACCAGAGTGGCAGGACACAGCAAGTGGAGAGCTGTGGGGAAAGTAGATGTTAAGACTACAAGCAAAGATGGCAACTGAAAGGTTGAGCATGGTGGGACTAATGTTCTGAGTTGTGTCTATTTTAATGCAAGAGTATTGTAGTTAAGGCAGATGAACTTAGAGCGTGGATCTGTACGTGATGTTGTAGCTATTAGTGAGACTTGGTTGTAGGACCAGCAGGACTGGCAGCTTAATGTTCCGGGGTTCCATTGGTTTTAGACATGATGGGGGGAGGTATTAAAGACGGAGGAGTGGCATTACTGATCAGGGAAAACATCATGGCAGTGCTCAGAGAGGACATACTGGAGGGTGCAACCACCAAGGCAATTTGGGTGAAACTAAGGAACAAAAAAGGGACGACCACGTTAATGGGTCTATATTATAGATCTCCCAATAGGCAGCGGGATGTTGAGGAGCATATTTGTAGAGAGATAGCAGACAGTTGCACGGAATATAAGGTTGTGATAGTAGGTGATTTTAACTTTCCACATATTGATTGGGACTCCCATACTGTAAAAGACTGGATGGGATCAAGTATGTCACGTGTTCAGGAAAGTTTCCTTAATCAATATGTAGAGGTCCCAACTAGAGTGAATGCGATACTGGATCTTCTTTTAGGGAATGAGACAGGGCAGGTGACAGAAGTGAGTGTAGGGCAACACTTTGGATCTAGTGATCATAATTCCATGAGTTTCAAGATAATTATGGAAAAGGATAGGACTGGTCCTAGTGTTAAGATTCTAAACTGGAGGAAGGCCAATTTTGATGGCATCAGAAGGGATCTGGCAGGCGTGCATTGGGATACGTTGTTTTCTGGCAAAGAGATGCTTGGTAAGTGGGAGGCCTTCAAGAGTGAAATATTGAGAGTACAGAATCAGTATGTTCATGTTAGAATAAAAGGCAAAGCTAATAGGTTTAGGGAACCTTGGTTATTCAAGGGATATTGAGGCCCTGGTAAAGAAAAAGGAGGTGCATATCAGGTATAGACAGTTAGGATCAAATGAGGCACTTGAAGAGTATAAGAAATGCAAGATAACACTTAAGAGAGAAATCAGGAGGGCTAAAAGAGGACATGAGGTTGCTCTGGCAGACAAGGTGAAAGAAAATCCAAAGCGTTTCTACAGCTATATTAAGAGCAAAGAGATAGCAAGGGACAAAATTGATCCTCTTGAGATCAGCGTGGTCATCTATGCATGGAGCTGAAAGAGATGGGGGAGATTTTAAATGGATTTTTTGCATCTGTGTTTACTCGGGAGACAGACACAGAGTCTATAGAACTGAGGAAAAAGAAAAAGAGTAATGAGGTCATGGACCATATCCAGAGTATGGAAAAGGAGGTGCTTGCTGTCTTCAGGCGAATTAGGATGGATAAATGCCCAGGGCCTGACGAGGTATCCCCTCGGACCTTGTTGGAGGCTAGTGCAGAAATTGCAGGGACCCTGGCAGAGATATTTAAAACATCCTTAGCCATGGTTGAGGTGCCAGAGGACTGGAGGATACCTAATGTTGTTCTATTGTTTGAGAAAGGCTCTAAGAATAAGCAGGGAAATTATAGGCTGGTGAGCCTGACGTCAGTCGTGGATAAATTATTGGAAGGTATTCTGAGGGACAGGATGTATAAGTATTTGGATAGACAAGGCCTGATTAGGGATCGCCAGCATAGTTTTGTGCGTGGTATGTCATGTCTAACCAATCTAATAGAGTTTTTCGAGGAGGTTACCAGGAAGGTTGATGAAAGGAAGGCGGTGGAGATTGTCAAAGGCCTTGCTAAAGTCCACGTAGACAAAGTCCTACGTGGGAGGCTACTCCAGAAGGTTAAGTCATTTGGCATTCAGGATAAAGTAGTCAACTGGATTCAACATTGACTTAATGGGAGAAGCCAAAGAGTGGTAGCAGATGGTTGTCTCTCTGATTGGAGGCCTGTGACTAATGGTGTGCACCTCAGGGATCAGTGCTGGGTCCATTGTTATTTATCATCTATATTAATGATTTAAATAATAATGTGATAAACTGGATCAGCAAATTTGCAGATGACACCAAGATTGGGGGTGCAGTGAACAGCAGGGAAGGCTATCAAAGCTTGCAAAGTGATCTGGACCAGCTGGGAAAATGGGCTGAAAAATGGCAGATGAAATTATAGCAATCAAATATAAGGTGATGCACTTCGGGAAGACAAACCAGGGTAGGACTTACACAATGAATGGTAGGGTACTGAGGTGTGCGGTAGAACCAAGGGACCTGGAATACAGATCCATAATTCCTTGAAAGTGGCACTGCAGGTAAATAGGATCGTAAAGAGAGCTTCTGGCACACTGGCCTTATGATCAGGGCATTGAGTACAGGAGTTGGGATGTTATGTTGCAGTTGTATAAGACGTTGGTGAGGCCAAATTTAGAGTATTGTATGCAGTTCTGGTCATCTATCTACAGGAAAGATATCAATAAACTTGAAAGAGTGCAGAGAAAATTTACACGGTTGTTGCTGGGACCCGAGTTACAGGGATAGGCTGAATAGGTTTGAACTTTATTCCCTGGAGCACAGGAGAATGAGGGGAGATCTTATAGAAGTATACAAAATTATGAGGGGTATAGATATGGTGAATGCATGTATTCAGTTTGGGTGAGACTAGAACAAGAGGTGATAGGTTTAGGGTGAAAGGTGAAATATTTAAGAGGAACCTGAGGGGGAACTACTTCACTCAGAGGGTGGTGTGAGTGTGGAATGAGCTGCCAGCAGAAGTGATGGATGTGGGTTCAATTAAGATTTCTTCTTTATTAGTCACATGTACATTGAAACACACTGTGAAATGCATCTTTGTGTAGAAATTTCTGGGGGCAGCCCGCAAGTATTGCCAAATATTTAAGAGAAGTTTGGATAGGTACATGAATGAGAGAGGTATGGAGGGCTATGGTCCAGGTGCAGGTAGATGGGACCAGGCAGAAAACCAGGCTGGCATGGACTAGATGGGCCAAAGGGCCTGTTTCTGTGCTGTAGTGCTCTATGACTCCATGTGGTCTGACCAATGTCTTATAAAGCCTCAGCATTACATCCTTGCTTTTATATTCTAGTCCTCTTGAAATGAATGCTAACATTGTATTTGCCTTCCTTACTTCTGACTCAACCTGCAAGTTAACCTTCAGGAAATCCTGCAGTAGGACTCCCAAGTAAATAGTCTACGCCTTTATTCCTTCTACCAAAGTGCATGACCATACACTTCCCTACGCTGCATTCCATCTGCCACTTCTTTACCCATTCTCCCAACCTGTCCAAATCCTTCTGCAGACTCCCTGCTTCCTCAACACTACCTGCTCCCCCCACCCCCATCCGCAAACATGGCCACAAAGCCCTCAATTCCGTCATCCAGATCATTAACATATAACGTGAAAAGTAGCGGACTCAACACCGACCCCTGTGGATCACCACTAATCACTGGCAGCCAACCAGAAAAGGCCCCCTTTATTCCCACTCTTTGCCTTCTGCCAGTCAGCCAATCTTCTATCCATGCTAGTACCTTTCCTGTAATACCATGGGCTCCTTCCTCGTTTAGCAGCCTCATGAGTGGCATCTTGTCAAAGGCCTTCTAAAAATCCAAGTAAACAACATCCACTGACTCTCTTTTGTTTATCCTGCCTGTTACTTCCTCAAAGAATTCCAACAGATTTGTCAGGCAAGATCTCCCCTTAAGGAAACCATGCTGACTTCAGCCTATTTTATCATGTGCTTCCAAGTACCCCGTAACCTCATCCTTAATAATGGACTCTAACATCTTACCAACCACTGAAGTCAGGCTAACTAGCCTATAATTTCCTGTCTTTTGCCTCCCTCCCTTCTTAAAGAGTAGAGTGACATTTGCGATTTTCCAGTCATCTGGAACAACTCCTGAACCTAGTGATTCTTGAAAGATCACTAGTAATGCCTCCACAATCTCTTCTGCTACCTCTTTCAGAACCCTACGATGTAGTCCATTCGATCCAGGTGACTTATCTGCCTTCAGACCTTTCAGTTTCCCAAGCATCTTCTCCTTAGTAACAGCGACTACACTCACTTCTGCCCGACTTTCTCAAATTTCTAACACGTTGCTGGTGTCTTCCACAGTGAAGACTGACGCAAAATACTTATTCAGTTCATTCACCATTTCTTTGTTCCCCATTACTATCTCTTTAGCGTCATTTTCGAGTGGTCCGATGTCCACTCTTGCCTCTCTTTTACTCTTTATATATCTGAAAGAACTTTTGGTATCCTCTTTTATATTATTGGCTAGCTTACCTTCATATTTCGTCTTTTCTCCCCTTATTGCTTTTTTAGTTGCCTTCTGTTGGCTTTTAAAAGCTTCCCAATCCTCTAGCTTCCCACGAATTTTTGCAATATTGTATGCCCTTTCCTTTGCTTTTATGCTGTCTTTGACTTCCCTTGTCAGCCATGGTTGCCTCATCCTCCCTTTAGAATGCTTCTTCTTCTCTGGGATGAACTGATCCTGCGTCTTCCGAATTACTCCCAGAAACTCCTGCCATTGCTGCTCTATAGTAATCCCTGCTTGGATCCCCTTCCAATCATAGAAACATAGAAAAACTACAGCACAACTCAGGCCCTTCGGCCCACAAAGCTGTGCCAAACATATCCCTACCCTAGAAATTACTAGGCTTACCCATAGCCCTCTATTTTATTCAGCTCCATGTACCTCCAATCAACTTTGCCCAGCTCCTCTCTCATGCCTCTGTAGTTACCTTTACTCAACTGTAATACTGATACATCAGATTTCAGCTTCTCTCTCTCAAACTGCAGGGTGAATTCTATCATATTATAATCACCGTCTCCTAATGGTTCCTTTACCTTAAGCTCCCTAATCAAATCTGGTTCATTGCACAACACCTAATCGAGAACTGCCTTTTTGCTAGTGGGCTCGACCACAAGTTGCTCTAAAAAGCCATCTCGTAGGCATTCTACAAATTCCATCTCTTGGAATCCAGTACCAACCTGACTTTCCCAATCTACTGGCATATTGAAATTCCCCAAGACTACCGTAACATTGCCCTTTTTACATGCCTTTCCTATCTCCTTTTGTAATTTGTACCCCACATCCTGGCTGCTGTTCAGAGGCCTGTATATAATTCCCATCAGGGTCTTTTTACCCTTGCAGTTTCTTAACTCTACCCACAAGGATTCTACACCTTCTGACCCTATGTCACTTCTTCCTAAGGACTTGACTTCATTTTTTTACCAACATAGCCACCTCACCCCCTCTGCCCACCTGCTTCTTTATTCAATGGGATGAATATCCTTGGACGTTTAGCTCCCAGCTGTGTTCTTATTTCAACCACAACTCTGTGATGCCCACAACATCATATCTGCCAATTTCTAACTGCACTATGAGCTCATCTACCTTATTTTGTATACTGTGTGCATTCAAATATAACACCTTCAGTCCTGTATTCACCACCCTTCTTCTCAAATTTGTCTCCATGTTGCCTGGTTAAATTCTTATCCCTCTCTGAACTTTCTGTCTTATTCTTTATTCTGGAGACTTCAGTAACCTCTCCTGCACTCCCCTTCGCTTTTACTTTATACTCTTCCAATCTGTTGAGCCCATCCCCCTACTATTTAGTTTAAACCCCTATCTATAGCCTTAGTTATGCGATTCACCAGGACCCTGGTCCCAGTGTGGTTCAGGTGTAGCCCATCCCATCAGAAGAGCTTCTTCCTTCCCCAATACGGGTGTCAATGTCCCACAAATTCAAACCCACTTCTCCCACACCAATCTTTGAGCCATGCATTTAACTCTCTGATCTTATTTACCCTGTGCCAACTTGCATGTGGCTCAGGTTGCAATCCAGGGATTATTACCTTTTTGGTTCTGCTTTTTAATTTAGTCCCTCAGCAGAACCTCTTTCCTTGTTCTACCTGCGTCATTGGTATGCACATGGACCACAACAACTGGATCTTTCCCCTCCCATTCCAAATTCCTCTGCAGGTCAGATGAGATGAACTGAACCCAGGCACCAGCAGGCAACAGAGCCTTCGGGTTTCTCGTTCCTTGCGACAGAGAATTGTGTCTATTCCCCTGACTTACTATCCCCAATCACAACAATATTTCTCTTCTCTGTCCCCCTTGAATGGCTCCCCCTGAATCAAGGTGCCACGGCTCGGTTGCTCATCCTTCCTAGAGCCCCCACTCTCATCTGCTCAGGGAGCAAAAACCTCAGACCTGTTGGAGAAGCTCAAGGGCTGAGGCTCCTCCAGCACAACCTCTTGGATCCCCCTACCTGCCTCACTCGCAGTCACACCCTCTTGTTCCAGAGACCAAATTTGAAGTAGTTCATCTAATGGGTCTGACTACCTTCTGAAATTCAGCATCCAGGTGACTCTCCCCCTCCCTGATGTGTCTCAGTGTTTGAAGCTCAGATTCCAGGCCATCAACTTTGAGCCCGAGTTCCTTGAGCAACCACGCAGTGCAGATGTGGTCACCAGGAACCAAAAGAGTCCACCAGCTGCCATATCAGTGTATCTCACCCTGTGAACTCCAAGAGCTACTTTCACTCCCCAACCAACCTGATATTTTCCTCTGTATGTTCTGCTTATACATATACACAGAGGAAAGTGTATAAAGGTCATTCAGTGACACCCACTTCCTGCTGATAACTTTTACTGTGAAAGGCCCTTAGTCATTGATGCACCACATCTGGACAGCTCCACAGATGCCAAAGAATATTTAGGCCATTATGCCCATAATTTGATGAATGCCTCCATAATTCCAGGTTCTGGGGTAAATCTGGGCTGTTTGAGTCATTCTCAATATAGAAAGGACAAGAGTGACTCTACTTACCAAGAACAGAGCAAGAGTAATTACCAAGAACAGATAGAAAGAGAGACTGAACCTGGGTGTGAACAGTGCCATAGGAAGAGGATAAAAAAGCACTCTCACTTACTGCTCTTATGAGACCGCCAGTGGATCTGGGAGTGATTTCACTATATAGAAACTGAGGAGCAGCAGCTCATTGTTGAGTATAGGTCAGGTGTTTTTATTTAGTTTTGTTTCCTTTCATCTCTTAGGGTTGTAGTTTTTCTTAAAACCAGATTAAGATCACTAATGTATGAGTATTTTGGAGTTTAAACAGGGAAAAGTCACTAGCATAGTACTCTGAATTATTAATTTCTGAGTGCTGATCCAAGGGTATGGCAGGTATCCAGCCTCCCTGGTAACCATGTGTACAGGAATTATATTCAGCTGCAGCTCCTGATTATCTGCATAGCACAGTTTCAAATGACCCTCCACACTCCCCCCAACCCACCTTATCTTGAAACTCATTCCCCTCATTCAAGACTCTCTCACAAATGGAAACATCTCAATCTTTTCATGCCCCCATAGGATCTTATATGTTCCAATAAAATCATCCCCCATTCTTCTAAATTCCAAAGAATATAGGCCAACTTCTTTAACCATTCATGATAGGGCAACTCTCTCATCCCAGGAATTAGCCCACTGAATCTCTTTTGGACTTCCTCCAGTGCTAGTATATCCTTTCTTAAATAAGAGGACTAAAACTGTGCACAGTACTCCTGGTGTGACTACTCCAACACCCTGTAGAATTGAAACAGAACTTCTTCATTGCTAAACTCCGATCCCCTTGTGATTCATGCACAAGAACACCTAGACCCTTCTGTGCTTCATTCATTTGCAATCTCTTTTCGATAATGGACTGCCTTATTATTCCTATTACCGAAGTGTATGAAGTGATACTTTTCCACATTAAATTCCATTTGTCAGGTTTTGCCCACTCACTCAACCCATCTTTGTCCTGTTGCAGCACCCAAATATCCCCATTGCAACAAGCCCTCCCTCCCTTTCAGTCATTTGGGCGCAGTTCAAAGGTCTTAGACAACAGACTCTTACAGTGATGCAGAGGTAAGGTCTCAGGATCATGCGGCCTTATTGCTGCTGGCGGAAAGCTATACCTTATGGGATGGCAGCGAGGATTTCAGGAGAGTCGGATCCACTAGGCTGCACCATGTCTACTGGTGGGATTAGGGCTGGGGTTGTGCACAGGGAGCAGACTATCCAGTTCAAGAATGATTAGGTCCCAGTGAGACAGCATTTGGCGTACTGGAGTCATGGGGTTGTACAGCATGGAAACAGGCTCTTCTGCCCACCATCTCCTTAGTGGCCATCAACTATCTATCCATACTAATCCCATTTTCTAGCACTTAGCCCAAAGCATTCTATGCCATGGTGCTTCAAGTGCTCATCTAAAAACTTCTTAAATGTTGTGAGAGTACGGCCTTCACACTCCCCACCACTGCCCCACATTCTGGATATCAACCACTCAACTGGTGCTCTAGTTTCCTCTCACATTCCAAAGACGTACGGGTTAGGAAGTTGTGGGCATGCTATGTTGGCGCCGGAAATGTGGCAACACTTGCAGACTGCCCCCAGAACATTCTATGCAAAGATGCATTTCACTGTGTTTCAATGTACATGTGACTAATAAAGATATCTTAACAATAGGTGAAAAATTCTTCCTCAAATCTCCTCTATATCTCTTACCCAGCAGATACATTGAAAACCAATGCAAAAATTGGTTTAATGTGGAGGATATTGCAAATATCCTGATGATCACAGATGTGCTAGTTTCAAATAGCAAGGAAGAACTTTTAAAAATCTCAATCGTAAGGGACAAGGTACTGGAAAAACTTATGGGACTAAAGGCAACAAGTTTCCAGGACCCAATGGACTGCACCCAAGAGTTTTAAAGGAAGTGACTGCAGAAATAGTGGATCCATTGGTTGAATATTTTCAAAACTCACTGAATTCTGGGAGGGTACCAGTGGATTGGAAAACAACAAATGTGACTCCCTCGTTCAAGAAGGAAGGAAAACAAAAGGCATAGAACTATAGGCCAGTTAGTTTAACATCTATTGTTGGCAAGAGAGAGTGAATAATCAAAGAAGTAGCTAATCATTTAGGAAAGCTTAATATAATCAAACCAAGTCAACAGGGTTTCATGAAAGATAAATCACATTTGACAAATTTGCTCATGTTTTGAGGATGTACCAAACTAGAGTAGATATAGGGGAGCCTGTAGAATGTGCCATATTTGGACTTCCAAGAGGCATTTGACAAAGAGCCATATAAAAGACTGGTTCACAAGTTATGAGCTCATATTACTGGAGGATGAGCATCGCCATAAATTGAAAATTGGTTATCACAAAGAAAACAGAGACTTGGAATAAATGAGTCTTTTTCAGGTTGGAAGGATGCAACTAGTGGAGTACCCCAGGGATCAGTTCTACGCCTTCACTTATTACTATTTATATTAAGGACACAAAGAGGGAAGAATGTAAGGTAACCAAGTTTGCCAATATCACAAAAATAGGTGGAATGAAGTTGTAAGAAGATATTGTGACTATGCAATGGGAAAACAGATAGATTGAGAGTGAAAGAAAACTTGATAAATGGAGTTTAATGTGGGAAAGTGTCAGGTTATATACTTTGGTAAGAGAAATCAAAAGGCAGCCTATTATCTAAATGAAAAGAAATTGCAAATGAATGGAGCACAGAAGAGTGTGTGTTCTTGTGCATGAATCACAAATGCTAGCAGGGAAGTGCAGCAAGTAGTTAAGAGGACAAATGACATACTAGCCTTTAATGCAAAGGGAAATGGAGTTTAGAAACAGAGTTTTGTTGTAGTTGTACAGGGTGTGGGTGAGGCCACACCTGGAATACTGTGCATAGTTTTAGTCCTCTTACTCAAGAAAGGATATAGTACCATTGAAGTGAAAAAGTTTCTCACTATCTACTTTATTTATGCCTGTCATAATTTTCTCTTTCTCAGTCAGATGCACCTCAATGATCCCTGCTCCTCAGAAGACAAGCCCAATCTATCTTGTCTCTCCTCATAATTGCAATGCTCCACACCAGGCAATGTTCTGGTGAATCTCCTCCACACCTTCTCCAATGCAATCACAACCATTCGAAAGTGTGATGACCAGAACTGCACACAGTTCTAGTCATCACACTTTGCAGGCTTGATTGTTGAATATGTACAAAACATAGATCAATAGAACTTTAGATGTTAAGAGAAACAACACATATGGGGTTAGTGCAGGAAAATGGACTGAAGTGAATGATCAGCCATGTTCTTATTAAATGGTGGAGCAGGCACATGGGACCTAATGGCCTACTCGTGCTTCTATTTCCTAAATTCTTACAATCATATTCATTATCCACAATGGATACTAACATTCTTTACTTTCTGAAACCATTTTGAACATAGTTTCAAGAGTGGTTAACTATACATGTACTAACTAAATAATTTCATTACTATGTTATATTAATTACAAGAAATGCAAAATATTCATACATACACTAACAGTTGGTGTGTATACATTCAAATCTGGTGAAATCCAAGGAAGACTGTTCGTAAATCCAGCATACTTAGATTTGTCCCATCGCATTAGAGGATATTTTGATTCCTGTTACATATAGTGGAAGATTAAAACCAATCAATTATGAAATAATAATGATGTTTTAAGCATTATATTAATCTGATTACAACAGCAGATGTTTAATTACCTTGTAGTCCTTGAGAGCAATCTCATCACCGTAATGAAATAGTGGAGTCCCAGGCATTGTTAATAAAAGTATTGCAAACAATTTGATATGAGTTCCTTGTTGTCTTTGAAGGATCATCGATGCAATATGCCCTTCACCAAACTACAAGAAAGATTTATATAAAAATATCATTTGCATCTGAAATACATCTTTCTACAGAATGTAAACATTTCACTGGGTTTCCCTGTAGATACTAATTCCAGAAGTGCAATGGTGAAAAGACCCTTGTTTATTTCCAGTAAACACAAAAAAGGAACCATTTCCAATGGGCTTTATTTCATAGTGACTGAATGAGTCAGGTTCCTATTCTTTTACCAAGATTCCCAGGATTTTACCAACATTGTGGGGAGGTGGGGTGAGGGGGAGCGGGGTGTCAATGAGTTTATCTCTTCAATATTATATCCACTGCTTCACTGTGGTTGTATCAAACTTTTACTGAAAAGATGAAGCAAATTGATTTATTAAGGCTTTGCTAGTATTCTTAAAGAGGGTAGGCACATAATTTTTGGGGTAGGCAGAAGTGGGCTGAGGGTGGGAGTTGGATTGGATAGGATGTGTGTTTAGAGCTGGGAGACTAGTGTTCCATTTTTTTTGCCATTATTAAGCAGTACGCCATCATGCAGTGAGTTTAGGTCCTCATGCTGTACCTTGAAAATAAACACTTAACAAAAATTTTTGCTATGATATGAATTGATACTGTCATATATTTCTGATTTTCACTACATTCATTAGATACCCCAAATATTGAAAAATATTAATTTTTGCAAAACCATTTTAGATATTAAATTTAACCACTTTTCACATGGCCTATACAGATCCATTACATGATTAAGCAAGTGCCAATCTTTGAGCATACTATTTCAGAAATAAAGCATACTATTTTTATAGATAGAAATGTATCATTTTAGAATACTTACAATGAAGCCGCACCACTCAAACTCAAGCTTGTGATTATAATCGTCCAATGTTGAGGCCTTTTCAGTTATTTTAGAATTTGTTAACAGATCATTCAGATAATAAACAAAAATCATTACCCCAGGAACATTAATGAGGACTGAAATTAAGTAGTCATGTTCTTCCTTACTAGTAGCAATAATAAATATTCTGAAAGAAAATAGGATGTTATTGTGTTAATAGTATGTCACAAATTTCCAATTTTTACTTCATAATACTCTCATCCTTTTTATTTTCCTCGCCTGTAAAGGTACAGTTGTATGGGTAGTTAGCCCTCCAAAAATTGCATTGGATTCATTATAAGTGTAATAGGTGTGATTTACATGGATTTTCAGGAAGTTGATGAAGTCCCAACCAAAAGGGTGATCAGCAAAATTGAGGCCTTTGGAATTAAAGGGTCACCAGAAAACAGAAAATGTTGGACACATTCAGCAGGACAGGCAACATCTGTAAAAAAGCACAGAATTGATATTTCAAAATTCCCCTTTCTTCTTCCTCTGCTCTTTTGAAAGACACTGCCTGACCTGCTGAAGGTTTCCAGCAGTGTTTATTTTTGTTTCAGACTTCCGGTATCTGCAGTTTTCTTTTTGTTTTTCACCTGGGAAAAGAAATTGGCTCAAAGACAGAAAACAGACAGTAGTGGTAAATGGTTGTTTCTTTCAGATTGGAAGATGTAAGATGGTGATGTTCCATAGGGATTGGCGCTGGGACCATTGTTCAATTTTTGATCGACATACACACAGACATGGGTGTGCTGTATATAATTGATAAAACTGGAGATGACTCATGCTTTGAAGTGTAGGAAACCATGAGGATCATAATAGACTGCAAGAAGACAGACATATTGACTAAATGGGCAGACGTGGCAAGTGAAATTTAATATAGAAAAGTATAAAATGATATATTTTGGCATAAAGAACAAAAAGCGACAATACTGGTTAAATGGCATAGTTCTAATGGATGCATGTGAACAAAATGATTTGGAAGTACATGTGCATAAATCCTTGAAAGTGGAAAGGCACATTGTGAGAGTGGTATGTAAAGCACATGGGATTCTGGGATTCGTAGAGGCAATGAATACAAAAATACAAAAAAAAGGGTTATGTTTAATCTGTAACAACACTGGTCTGGCCATATCTGGCATATGGCAACCAATTCTGGTCACCACACTTCAGGAAGGATACATAGGTCCCAGAGGGTACAGAAAAGATTGACATAAAATGAGTCCAGGGATGAGAATTTTCAGCCATAAGGCTGGAATTAATAAACTGGAGTAAAACTTGAGAGGATATTTAAAAGTGATGTGCAAGATTTATGACTGGTTTAGATAGAGTAAATAGAAGGAAGCTGCCCCTATTAGCAGATAGTTCGTAGACCAAAGGACACATTTTTTAAAATGTTGGGAAAAAGGTAAAAGGGGTATGTAAGAAAACACTAATGCTCAGAGAATAATTCACTGCCTATAAGTGGGGTGGAAACCATACCGGTGCCTTCAAATGGGAATTGGATAGGCACTTGGGAAAGCATAATTTGTAGGGCTGTGGTGAAAGAATGAGAGACTGGGATTGATGGGATTGCTCCAATAGCAGCTGATGGGTCAAACAGCCTTATATATTCCATGATTCGATTGTATCCATATTTGTCCTATATAATTACACCCAGAAAACATAAACCTCCCCCAGAATTTTGATCTCTTCTTACTGAGCATAAGGTAGGAAGTCAAGGCAACATACTGTCAGCTCCTAAAAGAGTCACCGGCACAAATGCAGTCAAATCAGTATGTCATTTGAAGTGTTTTATAAACTCATTGATTTGATTAATTAGAGTACAAACATTTCAATATTTCTTTGTACCTGTATGCGTTAACAATAAGCTTTATAACTCAACTAAAGAGGTTACTCCCAGATTCAGTGAGAAGTGCAAGCTTATAAGCAGAATACAGAAAATTACATTATCATTGACCATTGAGTGAAAAAACAGTGTAAATGCATTCTATCTCATTTTGCAATTGAAAGCAGAAACGCTCCCAGAATTTTTCACAGAAAGATGGCTGTAATTAATTTGAAAGTCTGTTGCCATTCTGTGCATATAGGGTAGAAATTCTCCTGCTAGCTGTGTTTGCACTGAAAACTAAAAAGTCCAAAATGTTACAGTGCAACATTGCAACCATATAACATATAAGCAACTCCTAATTAATTAATAAAGTAATGGTCAATTATTGTACAAGAACAATCCAATGATCAAACAGCAAAATAATTTTACCAATTTATTTGTCAAAATACCTCAATACCATTTAATTGGACAAAATGTGCAATCACATACGGAATATAATTTTAAAACATTTGTAGTGTTGCACGTCATAAAAATACTAACAATTACTCTCAAACATACCTTTCTTTTGAACTTGAACTGTATCTTCTAGCTATTTTTTTCCATGTTTTCAGAAGTTCTATAATCTAAACCCAAATGGAGAGTACCATTTCTAAATGTAAGTAATTTAAGCATAATTAACCATACCATTTGCTCTTATATAAATGATTTAACTTTCAAATAAATAGGTGAGCCTAGGAATTGAAGCACTTTTTTTTGTTGAGTGCTACACAATTGAATTCTTAAGTATGTTGTTTGTAAATTGGGGAACCATCATCATTCTGCCTGAATAAAACATTCCAGAAATTTGATATAGCATTCCAGGCAGTCTTCTCTTGCCCAGAAAATATTTGGTGCATAGGAAGCACATGGAGTGATGTTATTCACCATGCTAAGTTTGAAACTGTAGAAGCTAAAATTGCACTTCTGAGCTCAATATCACATCATGAGGGAGTGTGCATTGTTACGGACTCGGTGAATGTCCCTTTAAGATAGAGTAGTTGTGTGTGTGTGTGTGTGTGTGTGTGTGTGTGGGGCGTGCTTACATCAACCAAAGATAAAGGACGTAATGACGTTGTTGAAGAGGTCAGTCAAAGTCGAAGAGGGAGAGAGAGAGAAAGGGGAGAGAGACACCAGCCTGCTAGTTTCTCTATCGATGGATGAGAAACAATAATTGTGTCTGTCACAGCAATCCACGTATGGAAATTGGAAGTAATCCGGTGGAGTTCACTTTGTTGCTGACCTGTAGAAGGAAACAGGTATTTGTGTGGACGACCACGAGTCGGATGCTTTTCGGGGTGAGGAAGTCACTACCCAGTAAACACTGAGGTGTCAATTGAGTTCCATTGCGGAACATTTGGATTTCGTAATTACACTCTCTATGTTCTCTACATCTATGTTTTATCTTCAGACAACGGTGGTTGTTGAAGAAGCCTTTGCTTATGTTTCACCTTATGGCTTGCTGAACTGAACTTTAAGAACCATTCCTGGACTTGGAGTTTGGGACTTTGCCACACACACACACACACACACACACACACACACACACACACAAAGAGTTTAGTTTTGGGGTTAATGTTCAAGGTTTAACATTTTTACTTCTAACATACTAACATTTTTACTTTTATTTTTCTTATTATCATAAGTAGTGATTAATAAAATAGTTTTTAATCATGACTCAGTGTGTTTCTTTTGTTGCTGGTTCGTAACAGCATGGCTCTTATTTTTAGGCAATTTGCATTGTCCACCATATTCCAGCTCGTGCTGCATGATTATGTTGTATCTTGTGGTACAGGGTCTATCCCATCTGCCTTGGCTTGTGATACCTGTCCATTCTAAGGTTTATACACCACAGCAATTTTACACTGACATTATAGGAAAGTGCCAACACACCCTGAAGGTAAGATTCCAGTTTTTGCAGCACTCCAATAGATACTTTAGCATGACCTGTTGCATGATCCTCAACCTTGGCAGCCGAGAGTCTCAATTTTTGCCTTAGGCCCTCAGCGGGAGGAAGAAAACTGGATGCGCAGGAGACTGGGGAGGTACAGATAGAGGACAGGAAAAGGAAGTTACTACATCACAGCAAATAGAAGCCCTTTCTGGATGTACTCTTAGGGCCAATCTTATTGCCCAGAAATTCTTCCCAAGGACGGCACGATAGCATTGCGGTTAGCACAAGGCTATTACAGCGCCAGTGACCTGGGTTCAATTCCCACTGCTGCCTGTGAGGAGTTTGCACGTTCTCCCCGTGACTGCGTGGGTTTCCTCCAGGTGTTCCAGTTTCCTCCCACATTCCAAAGACGTACAGGTTAGGAGTTGTGGGCATACTATGTTGGCGCTGGAAGAGTGGCAACGCTTGCGGGCTGCCCCCAGCATATTTTTAGCAACGCAAAAAAGACATATTTCACTGTGTGTTTCAATGTACATGTGACTAATACATAAATATCTATATCTAACATGGTTAAAAACTGAGGATGGGTTATTTTTAAACCACCTGACTTTGGTATTCAAAGGACAAAATCCTGTGGCAAGTTATTGTGTGACTTGCACTCTACACTTCAACTAACTTTTCCAAAATAGCCTTTGTAAACCATATTCAAAAAGTACTGTAAAAAGCTTCAAACAACTGAACCTAATCTGCCCATGACAGAAAAGCAGGTCCCACTAATGAGTAGATTCTAGAACAGTGAAAAAGCTATGGAGAAGGTGACATTTTCAAATTTAAATTTTATTTACAGCATGGTAACAGGCCCTTCCAGCCCAACGAGTCCGCGCCGCCCATTTTAAACCCAAATTAACCTACCTGTATGTCTTTGCAATGTGGGAGGAAACCGGAGCACCTGGAGGAAACCCACGCAAACACGGGAGAACGTACAAACTCCTTACAGACAGCGACGGGAATTGAACCCCGATCGCTGGCGCTGTAATAGCGTCGCGCTAACTGCTACACTACCGTGCCGCCCCTAACGCTACCTTATCTTATAGAAGATTCTCTACATTAAGCAGTTAAACAGTCCTGATGGCTGACTTTATAAGAGGTAAAATAGAGATTGCTTTATCATTAGTACCTCTGCTCATGAGGATTTGAGTATATCCAGAGGAACCATTAAATAAAATGAACAGGTTTCATCAATGATCCTGAGAGAAAATTGTTCTGATCAAGTCGCAACACCTACAACTGGCCTACCATCTACAGACTTGGCTCTCTCAGGACCTGTCAAAACAGGAAGACCAAATTTGTGACTCAATTCAATCACAAGTGACTCAGTAACAATGTTGAGATGTTATTTCTATTGATCTACGGGTGCTACTATAAATCTTGAAAAATCACTCATTAGAGGGGCCAAGGAAGTAAGGTAATTTGTGCTTATCTTTTACCTTAGCAAACTGCCATATTAAACACTGCAACTCAAAAAAGTGCTATATAAACCAGATGCCCAAAACACCAATCATCACTGTGCAAAGACTGAATGAGGATTACATACGACAAGACATCCCTGGAATCTTTGGTGTCTACTTTCTAAATGCAGGGTATTCTGGAGATCTGGACTGTCATTGCATCATTTGATATGGCAAGTCCACAACCAATATCAATGAAGAATCCTCTCTATTCCATTGGAAAATTACATGTCCTAGTATTAACATTATTTAAATGATTTCACCTAAGTGACCAAAATGAACAGTTTGACCTTTAACTGTGAAGATGGTAGGGAATACCTCCCCTGCACATGAAATAGCTTCCACTGTCCTGTTACGGTAACTACCTCATCATCAGGATACTTACAATGCATTACCCCATTCCCTTGCCATCCAACTATACCTCACTGACAGTGAATATCCAAGGGTACTAAAATGATTGCTCCTAAAATAGTAAAGTGCAGAGAGATAATAGTGTCTCAGAAAGGTATTAGGTAAGGTAATGGAAATATTAAAGCTCTCTATCCCCAATCTCTTATTTAACTCCTGCATCAGTTCCATCTCATTGTTAATGGAGAATTTTAAGGGCCTTCTGGCAGATACAGACCTTAAACAGAAAAGCTGCCTCAACAATGTGTCTGTCCTTACACAAATTCATTATCTAAAGGAAGATGTTACAAACATTAAGTGCATTGCATCATTAAGCACAGTTCATCTTCCTGAAGTCCTTTTCATCACTCTGTTCTAACATTTCATTCAAGTGGTTAGGCTAGAATGAATTTATGAGAGGATTTTATGAGGACAATTTTTTTTTCAATTAAAGTCAAATAAAACTTTCTAATTGGGCTGTCCAGTAATTTAAAGAAAAAAATCACAATTAGCTACGTGATTTAAAAAAAATCCTTAGCTTCCAGGTTTTGTGCAGCTGTAGTTTCAAAACTTTCTGAGCAACTACACAAATATATTTTTCCAGTAGAAAAACTAAATAGACCCATTGCACAGCGATGCAACCATTTACCTATCTTGTGAGAATCCTAAATACCTAAGTGGCATAGAGTCATACAACACTGAAGAAGGACCTTTGGCTCACCACGTGATGATAGGGTAGATTGTCAGAGGGTATTGATAGGGTAGGTAGTCAGAGGCTTTTCCCCAGGGCTGAATTGGTGGCCACAAGAGGACATAGGTTTAAGGTGCTGGGGAGTAGATATAGAGGAGATGTCAGGGATAAGTTTTTCACTCAGAGAGTGGTGAGTGCATGGAATGGGCTGCCGGAGATGGTGGTGGAGGCTGGTACGATAGGGTCTTTCAAGAGACTGTTAGATAGGTATATGGAGCTGAGTAAAATAGAGGGCTATGGGTAAGCCTAGTAATTTCTAGGGTAGGGACCTGTTCGGCACAACTTTGTGGGCCAAAAGGCCTGAATTATGCTGTAACTATTCTATGTTCTATGTCTATACCGACCATCAAGTACCCATCCATACTATTCTCATTTACCAGCACTTGGCCTGTAGCATCTGCTATGGCGGTTCAAAGTACCTGCCTCCACGATCTTCTCAGGCAGTGGGTTCCAGATCGCAACCACTTCTGAATGATTTATTTTCCTCAGATCCCCTCTAACTCCTCATCTTAAATACATGCCTTCTGGTTTTAGATATCTCTGTTAAGGGGAAAAATTCTCACTACCCACCTGATCTATGCCTCTTGTAATTCTGTACTGCTCTATCAGTTCCCCCCTCAGCCTCCTCCGCTCAGCCTATCCAGTCTGTTTTTGTAACTGAAATGTTCCATCCCAGGCAACATCCTGATAAATCTTTGCACCCTCTCCAGTGCATATTCGCTTTAGCATTTTCCCTATAGTTCTGAAACCTTTTGAATGGGCAAAGCAAAGATGAAGAACTGACAAAACAAAAGTAAATTAGGCTGCTCTTCTACTTCTGCTTCATTTAGGATCAGATAATAACTACAGACCAGGGGAGGGAGGGAAACAGAAAGAATGACAGAAACCAAAACATAGATTTTAAAAATGTGGTTTATAAATAAATAATAAATATTTTACTCTTTGTTTTCAGAAGTCATCGAACTTCTCTGTTTTATCAGATCAATAAAAGTAGTATGAGACTTGAAAGTCTAAATCAATATAAACAGTTTTAAAATCTGAAATTATACACCATATAAAGTTAGTGCAAATGCTTATTTCACATCATCTTCATTATTTAAAATGTTTCTATCCCGCTGTTATAAGACTATTGAATGGTTCCCTAGATAAGATGGACTCATGACTTCACAATCTACCTCATTATGACCTTCCAATTTATTGTCTACCTGCACTGCACTTTCTCTGTCGCTGTTACACTTTATTCTACATTGTGTTGTTTAACCTTGTACGACCTCAATGCACTGTGCAATGAATTAATCTGTATGAACGGTATGCAAGACAAGCCTTTTCACTGCACTTTGGTACAAGAGACAATAATAAACCAATTTCAATGTTTGCTTGAACAGAATTTTGGAACCATTGTTTTTATAGTTAGCAGAAATTTTCACTGAAACACTAAAAAGATCTACCACAAGATTTTTACAGAAATTTTTGAGGTGTTTGCCGCTTTTGTAATCCAAAAGCTAGTAAACATACAAGCTGGGTTAAATAATTTTGACACTCAAATGTAAGATTCTAAATTGTTAACTTCAGCAGTCATTACAAAGCAGCCAACTATTTATTTTGACAAAATAGGATCCTACAATGATTCTGTGGGTAGGTACATCAGATAAGGCAGTACAAGTTTGTCTCAGGCCAGTGGTTCCAGTCTCTACTGAATCTTGTGATATCAATTGTTGACTTGTTTATATTCTGGTTGTTACTTTGATGAAATTCCTCCATGTCTCCACCCTTCAGTCCCATCCCCAGCAAATGCCTAGCTTCTCAAGGAATGCTGTGCTCCTTCTTTTAACACATCTCCAAATTTTAATAGCTACTTCACTGGTAGCCCCCATCCTCCTCATCTTTTCAGAAGCCCAAATGCTTTAATGCAACCAAATGAAAACAGCAAGAACTGCACTCCCAATCTGTGTGCTTATTTTAAGTGCACATAAGCATTTTACATGTATAAAAAGATAATCCCCAAGGAAAAAAATTAAATAGGTAACTATGAATGAAGTGCTTTTTTGGTGTGAACCATAACTCGCAATCTGAAATTAGAATCCAATGACATCATGAGACTACTGCAGGATTCTGCATGTTCAGGATAACAAAGCAGGCAAAATTTGCTTGGTAATATTTTAATACTGCTACCACGCTCCAGGCCACATTGTATGTAATGTTATTGCTCACCTTACTAGCATAAGCATGAGAAGATACACAAATGGCACACAGTCAAATGGAGTTAACACACCTGACTGCTCAATGTTCTCTTTACAAAATTAGATTATAATGAAAACAATGGTCCCTGACATTGATGGCACAGATGATATCACGTCACAAGTGTTATCAACAACATCGTACAGCACTGAATCTAGAGTTACCAGGCAAACCCTCAGAGTAAAGCAGATGGATAGAATAAAATTTTGCAAATACAGCAGATTTCTATATAGTGAACATAGAACAGTACAGCACAGGAACATTCACTTTGGCCCAAGATATCTGTGCTAAACTCAATGCAAAATTAAACTAAGTCTCTTCTGCCTATACATGCTCCACATCCATCCAGTCATTGCATATTCACGTGTTTAACAGCCTCTTAAATGCCACTATTGTATTTGCTTCCTCCACTACCCCTGGCAGCCCATTCTAGGCACCTACCACTCTGTGTAAACAAAAGACTTGCCCTGCACATCTTCCTTAAACTTTCCCCCTCTCACCTTAAATGCATGTCCTCTAGTACTTAACATTTCTACACTGGGAAAAAGATTCTGACTGTCTACCCTATCTATGCCTCTCATAATTTTATAAATTTCTATCAGGTCTCCCCTCAGCCTCTGATGCTCCAGAGCAAACAACCCAAGTTTGTCCAACCTCTCCTTATAGCTCATACCCTCAAATCCAGGTAGCATGCTGATAAACTTCTTTTGCACCCTTTCCAAAGGGGCGAACAAGAATTGCAGACAATACTCCAAGTGCGGCCTAATCAAAGTTTTACATAGCTGCAACATGACTGACTCTTATACTCAATGCCCCGACCATGAAGGCAAGCATACCATATGCCTTCTTTATCACCCTATCTACTTGCATGACCACTTTCAGTGAGTTATGGGCTTGGACTCCAAAATTCCTCTGTATATCAATGCTGTTAAGGGTCCTTCTATTAACTGTATACTTTCCCCTTATATTAGACCTCCCAAAGTGCAACAGCTCAATTTGCTTGGATCAAACTCCATCAGCCATTTCTCTGCCCATATCTGTAGCTGATCTATATTCTGCCGTATCCTTTGACAGCCCTCTACAATGTCCACAACTCCACCAATCTTTGTGTCATCTGCAAACTTACTAAACCATTCTGTATAAACTTTGCATGCTCCTTACCACCAGTCTCATGTCATTAACAATCAAAGAACTCCATCTCTCTCAACTTGCAGCTGGGTAATGACCATAAATAACACTGTCTAATATCCAGGCAGCAATCTGCATTCCTTTATACTATTTCCCTAACCAAACCAGCAAGTTACAGACTGGCTGTAGGCAGATAGGCTATCTACAGATGTCTTATGAAAGCAGGCCTCTGAGGGTCAAGCCATTATTAGAAACTTGACAAAGAAAACAATAGGTATGCTCAAAAAACTTTTATGTGTGGAGACACTGGAGATTGTACTTGCTGGAATCTGGAGCAACATACAAAGTGCTGGAGGTACTCAGCAAATCAGGCAGCATCTATGGAAGGAAGTCAAAGTTTCCGGTTGAGACCCTTCATCTGGTCTGAAAGATAGAGGAGTGATAGCCAGTATAAAAAGGTGGAGGGAAGGGGTAGGGCAAGAGCTGGCAGGTGACAGATGAATCCAGGTGGGGGGTTGATAGGCAGATGGGGGCAGGGAGAGTGGGAATAGTGCCAGAAGCTGAGAGGTGATAGGTGGAAGTGACTAAGGGCTGAAGATGATGCATTCTTTCCAGCCTAATGGCATCTTTCCTATAGCAGGATGACCAAAAATGAACACAATGTTCCAAATGCAGCCTCACCAAAGTTGCATACAAATGCAACATAGCATCCCAATTTCTATACTCAATGCCCTGACTGATGAAGGCCAGTGTGTCAAAAACCTTCTTCACCATCCTGTCTGCCTGTGATGCCATTTTCAGGGAACCATGTACTTGTACTCCTATGTCACTCTGTTCTACAATACTCTCCAGGGCCCCACTGTTCACTGTGAAAGTCCTACTTCAATTGACTTCCCAAAATTCAACACCTTGAATTGTCTGTAAACTGAAATCTGCCATTATCTACATTGGTTCATGCAAATGT
Organism: Pristis pectinata; assembly: GCF_009764475.1. NCBI lineage: Eukaryota > Metazoa > Chordata > Chondrichthyes > Rhinopristiformes > Pristidae > Pristis > Pristis pectinata. The sequence continues at coordinate 119,448,709 of NC_067407.1, forward strand.
TTGATTATATGTCTGCAGGAAGGCCAACCTTCTCTTCCTACACTGGCAAAGACGAAATGAAAGAGGTAAGAGGCTTGTGATGTGGGATAAGGGCAACAAAGTATTGAAAGCATCAGCAGATTGCATGCAGTGCGGATTGCATCAGAGGTCATAAGAGAAAAACATAAGGCATGAAGGAATGCTGATCAACATTTCCAATAGCACTACTGTTTACCACAGCAGCAATATTCCTTCTTCCCGTATATGGCTGGCACATATTTGTTGTGGGAGAGATGGGATAGGAAGGGATGCCCTCTAGTATTTGACATTTCCCCCTTGAGAAAAAGACCCTATCAATGCCTCTCATAATTTTATATATTTCTATCAGGTTACCTCTTAGTCTCCAAATCTCCAGGGAAAGCAATCCTCACAATACTCCAAATGTGGCCTAAGCAAAGTTTTATACAGACAGCGGTACTCCTACCTGGATAACTCGAGTGAAGTCACTGAACATAATTTTTTTTTTAGTTTTGGTTGTTAAACTGTTAGCACTGAATGGCATTCCATTCTCCTCACTATATTTCTGTCTGCGATGTGGGCAGGGGAGATGGGCAGTGGGAGAGGTGATTAGAAAGAATCCATCTGCTTCTATCCACGGACTGTAATAAAAGCTTACTGGTAATATAAAATTATAATGCTTTGTCAGTGTTTGTGCAGCATTTTCAATACTCATGGGATGATTACAACACAGAAAGTAGACCATTTAGCTATCATATTATGTCAATTCTCCAGCTGATCAACTCACTGGTTTCAGCCCCCAGATCCTTCTGTGTAAACTTGTAAAATAGAACATAGAACAATTACAGCACAATTCAGACCCTTCGGCCCACAAAGCTGTGCCAAACATGTCCCTACCCTAGAATTTGTCCTTTCCATAAATTTATCCACCCCCCTCTTAAAGGTCAGAATAGAATCTGCCTCATCTGATAGCAATGCATTCCATCTTTCAACCAAACATTGTGCAAAAAGGGGTTTCCTCATGTCACTTTAATTCTCTTGCCCTTTGTTTTATAACTGTAACCTCTAGTTCTTGACCGCTCCACTAAATGGAGCAACTTCCCCGTATTTACTCTATCCAGACCCATCATCATTTTTTCTTACTTCTGTTAGACTTCCACTTCGCCTTCTCTTCTTTAAAAACAGCTCCAGACTCTCACTTCATTCTGCTGCTAAGTATACCTCCATTTTAAGAAATGCTAGTTCCCTTGAAGGATCATTAGAGAAGCACGATATCCTGACCTTCTATTCAGCCTGAAACTAATAGATAGTGCAGGTTTCATATCCACAAGATCATAATCAGCACACTGCATGAACATTATATCCTGCTTGAGTTAACTCTTATACCCAACTCTGTATTCACTTGTAGGCCCAGCAGAATTTCTGAGGCAATATCTTCCACGACTGCAGGAGTGAATTTCACACCCTTACAACCTTGTAAAGAACTTACCCCCCTTCTAAACACAGGGGATTCTTCTAGATGATTTCAACTACTGGAAACAGTCTGTTTCTCTCTAATCTATTTCATTTTTTCACAATTTTTGACACTTTTGTCACAATACCCCATAATCTATATCAATGTTTTTGAAAAATCATTTTTGCATTTTCTTCTTACTTGTATTTCTTATACAAGGTGGTTTCCTAATAAATCAAGTGCATTGAGCATGAGCAATTCATGATGCACTCCATAAAAGACAAATGGGAAACACAAGTTTAATGATTAGCAGAGATGACCTACTACTTTGGTTAAGTTATGATTGTGATTTTCCAAAATTCTCTGCATTTCGATTGAAACATGTAAGATTCTGAGAGGACTTTATACTGACAGGATATTTCCCCTTATGGGGAATATAGAACTAGGATGCGTAATTTCAAAAGAGGGCCTTGCCCAGTTGGGATGGAGGTAAGAAGGAACTTCTTATTTCAGAAGGTTGTAAATCTTTGTCATTCTTTCCCCAGAGAGCTGTAGAGGCTAAATCATTGAATATATTCAAGACTGAGATACGCAGAATTTTGCTCCAAAGAGGAATCAGCAGTTATGAGGAACAGGCAGAAAACTGAAATGGAATCCCAGATTAAATCAGCCATCATCTTATTCAATGGTGAGGCAGGCCAAAGGGAACTTCTGGAAAACAAGTAATACAACAGATGCTGGTATCCGAAATAAAAAAGCAGAAATACTGGAAGAACTCAGGAAATCAAACAGCATCTGTGGAAAGAGAAACCAGTTAAACATTTTGGGTCAATGACCCTTCCTCAGAACAACTCAGGAAGAGCCATTAACCTGAAACATTTTTGCTGGTGGGAACCACTGGATTATTTCTGCTTCCATTTCTTATATTCTTATATGGGTTATGAGAAGGTTTATAAATCTACAGAAGGAATTTTGGTGAAATGGACCAAGACGTCAGAGTGCTCAGCCAACAAATGAACTGAAGGGAGACATAAATGTCAAAGATGCATTAGGGTTCAAAGGAATTTGAGCTGGAGGAGGGTCACAATCGGGACAGGTCAAAGTCAGAGGGACTTCAAGATAAGGACAAGGATTTTTTAAACTGAAGCATCAAGCAGCATTGAAGCCATTGTGTGCTAGTGAAAACTGGAACCCTAGGTGAGCAGGTCTTGATTTGCAATAGGCTAAGTTCCTATAGACTATAACAAGGAGTATACAGAAGGAAAAGCAGTGTCTTTTGACCTGCAACATTAACTCTATTTCTCTTTTCACAGATGCTGCCTGACCTGGTGAATGCTTCCAGCATTTTTTGTTTCAATTCAGACTTCCAGTATCTGCAGTTTTTTCATTGATTCTCAGCATAGAGAAGTAATAAAGTTTTGAAAACAACAAAGGTACGTTTAAGAATTTAACACAGACAAAAACTGAAATAGTGAAGAGCTCGGAAATATGAAGTGATTGAAAATATGTCTTCTGCAATGAATGCAAATTCCTGCCAAATTAGTAGTGATTAGTAATGCAGAGAGTTGTGGACACAGCCCAGTGCATCACGGACACCAGCCTCCCCTCCTTGGACTCTGTCCTTACCTCTCGTTGTCTTGGCGAAGCAGCCAGCATAATCAAAGACCCCACCCACCCAGGACATTCTCTCTTCTCTCCTCTTCCATCAGGTAGAAGATACAGGAGCCTGTGGGCACGTACCACCAGACTTAAGGACAGCTTCTACCCCACTGTGATGACTATTGAATGGTTCCCTTATACAATGAGACGGACTATGACTTCACGATCTACCTTGTTGTGACCTTGCACCTTATTGCACTGCACTTTCTTTGTAGCTGTGAGACTTTACTCTGTACTGTTATTGTTTTTACCTGTACTACATCAATGCACTCTGTACTAACGCAACGTAACTGCACTGTGTAATGAATTGACCTGTACGATTGGTATGCAAGACAAGTCTTTCACTGTACCTCGGTACAAGTGACAATAATAAACCAATACCAATACCAAATCCAGCAGCTACAATACAAACGCAAGGCTTCTTCCAGTAATTCATAGATTAAGCATTTATTTGGGACATTGGCTATTTTCTGGGAAATTAAGAAACTGCATCAACATCATGATAGGAACCTGCTGTCGATTCAACCTAATTTTAACATCCTGTTTGAGCCAGCCTCTGACCAAGACTTTGTTCATCTCCACTGCATTGCACAAACCTCTTTAACATCTTAAGGTCTTTGTTCAATTTGGCTACAAGCATTGTGCAATTCTGGAAGTTTTCTGGAGAAGGCTCAGGAGGAGGGAGAGTTTGTTTTTGGCCACAAGCATGGTGCGGTGCAGTTGCTAGGACTGGAGGACGTTCAGAGAGCAGACAGCAGTTGTGCAGTGAGGATCAGAGATTGATTGGTGCTTGGGGAGTAGTTGCTGGGACCCGGAGCAAGATGGAAAAGAGTCAACTGGCAGCCAGGAAGCAATTGCTGGGATCACAAACAGGTAACTGCTCTGAAGAGGGCAAAAGGCAGGCAGCTGGAATGGAGAGTGAGGGTTACCCTCACCCTGGTAGAGATAAGTGGTTGGCAACTAGAGAATGGTGGACAGAATGCAAAGTGTGGGATGTCACAGAGAGGAGGTATGCTAAGGGGTGTGGGAGGGGTTGAAGGAAAAGTTTAGGGGAGAGAGTATTGCTTGAAGAGGAGACCAACAGAACAAATTAGGAGAGGGGACCAAGGAAGAGGCAAGATCAAATGTGTACCTCTGTGTGCTTAGTGTGTAAGTTGGTAAGATCTTCACTTTTTGGGGGGACAGTTCAATCATTCTGATCACTCTTTGAAATACTCAACTCTGATGCCACAATGTCTGCCAGATTTTATGCCAATTCCCATGTCTGTTACTTCTAGCAAAAGGTAATCAGAATTAAAACCAGTCCTTGAAATGCTGGTTCCTAGTGAGAATCTCTGACAGACTCATAAAGCACAGAAAGAGCCCTTCAGTCCATGTCTATGCCAACCATCAAGTACCTATCTACTGTTAGGGATTAGGTTACTACTGGTGAATGTTCCTTTAAGATAGAGCATAGTGGTGTATGTGTGTGTGGCGTGGTTACGACAACAGAAGATAAAGGACGTAATGACGTTTTGGAGCAGTCAGTCGGAGTCAGAGGGGAGAGGGGAGAGGGAGAAGCCTGCTAGTCTCTATCGATGGATGAAAAACAATAACTGTGCCTGTCACTATAATCCACGTATGGATTTTTGGAATAATCCGGTGGAGTCCACTTTGTCGTCAACCTGTAGCAGGAAACAGGTATTTGTGTGGACGGCCACATCTTGGATACCTTTTGGGGTAACAGATACTTCGGGACAAAGCAGTGGAGTTCACTTTGTTGTTGACCTGTAGAAGGAAACAGGTATTTGTGTGGATGGCCACGATTCGAGTGCCTTTCGGGGTGAGGAAGATGCGGTGGAGCAGTCACTGCTGAGTAGACACTGAGGTGTCGTATGGGTTCCATACGTGGAACATTTGGATTTCGTAATTACTCTCTATTTCCTCTCTATATCTTGTCTTCAGCCAATGGTGGTTGTTGAAGAAGCCTTTGCTCATGTTTCACCTTAGGGCTTGCTGAACTGAACTTTGAGAACTGTTCCTGGACTTGGAGTTTGGGAATTTGCCACACACACACTTTGAGTTTAGTTTTTGGGGTTAATGTTTAAGATTCTAATATTCTAACATTTCTACTTTTATTTTTCTTATCTTAAGTAGTTATTAATAAAGTAGTTTTAAACACTTATTCATGACTTGGAGTGTTTCTTTTGTTGCTGGGACGTAACACTACACTAATCCTATTTATACTGCCATAGAGTCATTCAGCACGGAAACAGGACCTTTGGCTCAACTCACCCATGCCAACCAAAGTGCCCACCTAAGCTAGTCCCATATCCCTCTAAACCTTTACTACCCATGTACTTATCCAAATGTCTTTTTAAATGTTATTATTGTACCTGCCTCAACTACTTTCTCTGGCAACTTGTTCCATATATGCACCACCCTCTAAATGAAGTAGCTTCAAGTACCTTTCAAATCTTTCCCCTCTCACCTTAAACCTATGCCCTCTAGTTTTTGGGTCCCTTTCCCTGGGAAAAAGATGGTGCATTCACCCTATCTATTCCCCTCATGACTTTATACACCTCTAGATCATCCCTCAGTTTCATATGCTCCAAGGAATGAAGTCCTAGTCTGCCCAACCTCTCCTCATAACTCAGGCACTTGAGTCCTGGCAAAATTCTCGTAAATCTTCTTTGCACACTTTCCAGCTTAATGATGTCACTCCTGTAGCCAGGTGACAAAACTGTACACAATACTCCAAGTGTGGCCTCACCAATGTCTTGTGCAACTGCAGCATAATGTCTGAACTCTTATACTCAATGCTTTGACTAACAGCGTGCCATATGCCTTCTTCACCACCCTCTCTATGTGTGACACCACTTCCGCAAACTATGTACTTGTACTCCTAGGTCCCTCTCTTCCATAACATTTCCCATGGCCTGACCATTCACAATGCAAGTCCCACCCTGGTTCGACTTCCCAAATGCAACACCTTGCACTTATCTGAAAGCCCATTCACCTAGCTGATTAAGATCCCCCTGTAACTAATGATAACTTTCTACATTATCATACCACCTGTTTTAGTACCATCTGCAAACTTGTATATTCTCATCCAAATCACTTAGATAAATAATGAACAACAAAGGTCCCAGCACCAATCCCTGTGGCACACCACTAGTCACACACCTCCAATCCAAGAAACAACCTTCCACCATCACCTTCTGCTTCCTACCATCAAGTCAATTATGAATCCAGTGAGCTAGCTCTCCCTGGATTCCATGTGAGCTAAACTTTCAGACAAGCCCACCATGCAGGACTTTGTCAAAGGTCTTGCTAAAGTCCATATAGACAATGTCCACCACCCTGCCCTCTTCTATCCTCTTGATTACCTCTTTGAAAAACACTAATGGATTTGTCAAACACTATTTCCCATGCACAAAGCCATGCTGACTATCCCTAATCTGACCTTGTCTATCCAAATGCTGGTGGACCCTGTCCCTCAGAATCCCTCCAGTAACTTACCCACCACTGATGTCAGGCTCACTGGCCTGTAATTCCCTGGCTTGTCTTTGTTGTACAACATTTGCCACCCTCCAGTCTTCCAGAACTTCACCTGTGGATAAAGACGAAGCAAGTACCTCTGCAAGGGCCTTCTCAATTTCTTCCCTAGCTTCCCACAAGGTCGGAAGATGCACTTGGTCAAGCCCTGGGGAGTTAATGTGATTTAAGGCTGTTGACACCTCCTCCTTGGTAATTTGTATATGGTCCAAGGCATAACAACTCATTTGCCTCAATTCCTTAGCATCTATGATCTTCCCCAAAGTAAAAGCTGTTGAAAAATACTCATTAAAAATCTTGCCTATCTCCTGTTGCTCCAAACAAAGACGGCTATGCTGATCTTTAAGGGGACCTATTCTTTCCCTAGCTTACGTCAGTGGTGGGCAAACTATTAGAGAGGATTCTTAGGGACAGGACTTACAATCATTTGGAGAAGCATAATCTTACTAGGGATAGTCAGCATGGCTTTGTGAGGGGCAGGTCGTGCCTCACGAGCCTAATTGAGTTTTGCGAGGAGGTGATAAAACAAAAAGATGAAGGTAGAGCAGTGGATGTGGTGTATATAGACTTTAGTAAATCGCTTCACAAGGTTCTCCATGGTAGGCTCATCCAGAAACTCATGAGGCATGGGATGCATGGAGACTTGGCTGTGTGGATTCAGAATTGGCTTGCCCACAGAAGGCAGAGGGTTGTAGAAGATGGGGCATATTCTGCCTGGAGGTTAGTGACTAGTGGTGTTCTTCAGGGATCTGTTCTGGGACCCCTACTCTTTGTGATTTTTATAAATGACCTGGATGAGGAAATGGAGGGATAGGTTAGTAAGTTTGCAGATGACATGAAGGTTGCAGGGGTTGTGGATAGTGTAGAATGTTGTCATAGGTTACAACAGGATATAGACAGGATGTAGAGTTGGGCAGAGAAGTGGCGGATGGAGTTCAATCTGGAAAAATGTGAAGTGATACACTTTGGAAGAATGAACATGAAGGCAAAATACAAGGTTAGTGGCAGGATTCTGAGCAGTGTGCAGGAACAGAGGGATCTTGGGGTCCAAGTACGTAGATTGCTCAAGATTGCTGCACAAGTTGATTGGGTGGTTAAGAAGGCATATGGAGTGCTGGCCTTCATTAGTTGGGGGATTGAGTTCAAGAGTCATGAGATAATACTGCAGCCCTATTAAACTCTGGTTAGACCACACTTGGAGTATTGTCTTCAGTTCTGGCCACCTTACTACAGGAAGGATGTGGAAGCTTTAGGGAGGATGCAGAGGAGATTTACCAGGATGCTGCCTGGATTAGAGAACGTCTTATGAGGAAAGGTTGAGCAAGCTAGGGCTTTTTTCTTTGGAGCCACGCAGGATGAGAGGTGACTTGATAACGGTGTATAAGATTATGAGGGGCATAGATAGAGTGGACAGCCAGCACCTTTTCCCCAAGGTGGCAATAGTCAGTACCAGAGGACATCTGTTTAAAGGTCAGAGGAGGAATGTTCAGGGGAGATGTCAAAGGTAGGTTCTTTATACAGAGAGTGGTGGGTGCCTGGAACACACTGCCTGGGGCAGTTGTAGAGGCTGATACAATAGGGACCTTAAAAGGTTCATAGATAGGCACATGGAAGTAAGAAAAATGGAGGGAAATGGGCTGAGCATGAGGGAAGGGTTAGAGTGATCATAGAGGAGGTGTTCATATAGCTTGGCACAACATCGTGGGCCAAAGGGCCTGTATCATGCTGGACTATTCTATGTTCTAAACCAGTGATCTTTCCTCTCTCTGTCATACTCATGTCTACTTAACTTGCTCTCATTGACGGCAGTATTTTCCCCCAATTTCTCATCTGCCTCATTACTGCTCAGGGTCCCACCCCCGCCAATCTAGTTTAAACCATCCCAAGTAGCATGAGCAAATCTCCCTCCCAAGACATTGATCACCCTCCAGTTCAGGTGCAATCTGTGCCTCTTGTACAGATCAGTTCTGCCCCAGAAGAGATCCCAATGATCCAAAAACCTAAATCCCCGCCCCGTGCCACACCTCCTCAGCTACACATTCATCTGGCCTATCTTTCCATTTCTGCCCTCACTAGCACACGGCATTGTGGCAGAGATCACTACCCTTGAGGTCCTGCTTTTTAATCTCTTTTCTAACTCCCTATATTCTCACCACAGTATTTAACATTTAGAGTACCTCAGTCCACCATCTTCTCAGGCAGCCTCCCTTGCTCAGAAAACAAGCTCAGCCTATCCAGCCTCTCCTGTCTCTAGAGCTCCTGCCAGTTTCTTGTGCACATTTTGAAAATATTAATATTGGGGACTCGCAACAATGATGCACACAACATCTTGCAAGTTCTGCATGTAACAAAATTCCTCCTTGAATCTTTGGCAGAAAAATGACAGGAGTCCCTGAGCAGCATGACTTTCAGTGTACTTTAGAACTTCTGGGTCGATACAACAAATTAAATATTCTGATTTTAAAACTTCAAAAGGAAAAAATGTAATTCAAGTTAAACTTAATTATTACAAAATAACTCTTACAAATGTTTTCTTCAAACTGACTGTACTCATTTTGATGAAGATTCCATCCACACCCTCTCTGAACCAGAAACGAAATTCTGTCTAGAAAAATTCCAAGAGTAATTTGGAGAAAATGTATTGTTGTACTAAATTTAGTTGATAATAAAAATTAAACTTAAAAGAATATTCTTTTTTTCTTACCATTAATTGCTGCAGAATGCCCTCATTATCACGATCAATGCTGGCCGAAATATTACTTTCAAGTAGAGCAGAAAATAGAGTAAGATCAAGGATAACCTTCATACCTTCAAGGCAACAATGAAAAAACTCAGTAAAGGCACGACAGAAATATGACATCAGTATAGAGTGTACACAAGATAAAGGCATACCATATTTTGCAGCTGCTTTCAACAAAGGTTTCAGGTCTTCGGTATCACCAAAGACGTCTTCACGTAATCTTGAAACATTTAGTGTGTGAGCAGTTTGATTTAGATTATCATAAGGTACAATGATAATAGCAACTACGTGCAGCTGAGCGATGTACTGTAACTGCCGCTGAATTCCTGGAAGGCAAATAATAATACTGATATTTTTTGTAATTGGCTCAAAAATTGCATGGGCAAAGAATTTATGAAAATTTTCAAATATTTTAAACTGTCTTAAAATCAGGTCAAATAACTGGAGAATAGTCTGATTCAATGGCAACTCTCAAACACTTGAAAATATTAAGGTACCACCTCATCTGAAAGCGCTATTAAAATTAAGTTACAAAGAGTCAATCACAAAATAAAGTTTTAATAGCAATACAACTTGCATTTCAACTTAGTGCCCTGCTATGAGTTTATAATAATCATATAGAAAAGAATATTGATGTTTCTCAGTTAATTGTAGGAAGACTTAAATGAAGTGCAAAAACTTCAAAAACTCATGTGGAAAAGCGACCTGTTACAAAGACATAGCTTACTTGCTTGCTCCAGTTTTCCACTATTCAGAAAATCAGCCATATCTATTCCATCTGTTATAGGTGACAATCTTAGAGACTTAGACGGTGTTTCCTTCTGGTAAGCTGCTGCATAATATTCAATTTGTGTAGTCAGAGTAGTCAGTAGTGTTCATTACTTTTCTGTTGTGCACTGTAGTGTTAGTGAGACTGAGTGACGTTGTTGGTGTGCCTTAATAATACTGCTTACTTACCGTGCATTTACGCTGTTAAGCGAAAAGTGCGCAAGCGATTAAATTTTAGATTAGTTTTGATAATTTTGTTTATCAGTAATAGTAATTAAACTGTCCAGCATGTATTGCTGAGTATGGAGAAATTTCTGAAGAAAAAAGCTGACCAGAAACCGGAAGATTCTGATGATGAAGAGGATAAGGGCGACCAAAAGAGAAAACAATGCAAGTACAATCCAGAATACATTTCATATGGCTTCATCGCAGTGGGGACAAATGCGGACCAACCTCTCTGTGTTGTGTATTTGCAAACACTGTCCAACGATGCAATGAAACCAGCGAAATTGAAGCGCCATTTAACAATAGTGCATCCAGATATTGCCAGTAAGCTGAAGGAATATTTTGAGCGGCAAAAGGAGCTGTACCTCAAGCAGAAAGGCAAAATGACAGCCTGCGCCACTGTAAATGAGAAGGCTCCGCGCATCATATTTGGTAGCATTACGAATAACACGTTTCAGAAAGCCTCACACAATTGGAGAAGAGCTTATACTGCCTGTGGCAGTAGACATGTGAAAAGTTATACTGGGAAAAGAATCCAGTCAAAAACTGAAAGCCATTCCACTGTCTGATAACACAGTAAGCAGAAGAATTGGCGATACGGCGGAAGATATACAGAGCCAGCTGATAGCACGTCTTCAGCAAGTCAGATTTGTGATTCAGCTCAATGAAAGCACTGATGTTGCCAGTGTTGCGCAGTTGTTGGTTTATGTTCGATATTGCTGGGAAGGAGAGGCTTTGGAAGACTTTTTGTTTTGCAAGTCGCTCCCAGGGCATACAACCGGTGAAAAACTTTTCCATGTGCTTGACACTTTTTTTTTGTACAATCAGCATTGGAGTGGTCACAGCGTATTGGAGTATGCACAAATGGTGCTGCCACAATGACGGGATGGAAGTCGGGTCTAGTCGCACGAGTGAAAGAAGTAGCTCCACATGTAGCAGCAACCCATTGCATGATTCACCATGAGGCTTTGGCTGCAAAGGATATGGATGAAAATCTTGCAGATGTGTTTTCCACGTGCATTAAAATAGTTAACTTCATCAAAGCCAGGCCGCTCAATCATCGTTTGTTTGAAAACATATGCCGTGAAATGGAAGCCGAGCATAAGCATTTGTTGCTACATATAGAAGTCAGACTGTCACGAGGCCACGTTGTGCAGCGTGTATATGAATTGCGAGATGAACTGCTCATTTTTCTAAATGAGCATAATGGATCATTGGCACAGTTCTTGACAGATGAGACCTGAGTTGCCAGATTAGCTTATCTTGCAGGTATTTTCAACATTTTGAACAGCTTAAATCTATCATTGCAAGGACCTGGCTCAAATGTTCTGAAAACGCATGACAAAATCAATGCCTTCCAGAAAAAACTCCGTATCTGAAAGGGAAGATGTGAGCAAGGCGTCTATGATATGTTTCCATTGCTGGCTGACTTTCTGACAGTGAACGAGGCTAAGGCAGAGGCCATTGCGAGCACCGTTTTGAACCATATTCAACAGCTGTCACATTATTTCCATGAGTATTTCGGCGACGACGACACGAACATGTTTGATTGGATTCGAAATCCGTTTGAATGCACGCTTACTGATTTAACTGGACGTGAACAAGAAGAATTGGCTGAACTGTCATCTGACAGGACTTTGTGCTTGCAGTTCAACCGAATGTCACTGTTGTCATTCTGGATAACATGTTCCCAGGAGTATCCACTGCTGTCCGGCAAAGCCGTCAATGTTCTGTTACCATTTGCAACCACTTACTTGTGCGAAATAGCATTTTCTGCAGTCACAGCCATGAAAACCAAATACAGATCAAGACTGAATATTGAGGATGACATACGCGTATGTTTGTTGCACATACCATCACGTTTGGACAAACTCTGCAGTGCAAAACAGGCACAACCTTCACATTGAACTGAACACTGAAAGACACCACTGGTAATTATTGGTGATTGAAATAGTCACTATTTCAATAGGGCCTATGTGCAGTAATTTAAGTGTTGTATGCATGAATTATTGATTGTTTGATTTTGTGGGCTTTGGGGGTCCGCCATCTAACAAGGACATGTTCTGGGGGGGGGGGGGGGGGCCACAGCATGAAAAAGGTTGAAAACCACTGTCTTAAACATTATATCATGTCTGCTTCCACCACTTCCCCTTGCAGTGCATTCCAGGCACCTACCAGTCTCTCTGTAAATAAACTTTCCATGTAAATCTTTAAACATTACCCCATATGACCTTATAGCTATGACCTCCAGTATATGAGATTTCCTCCCTTAGAAAAAGACCATAACTATGTCTCTCATAATTTTATATACTTCTATCAGGTCACCCTCAGTCTCCAACACTCCAGAATAAACAATCCAAGCTTGTCCAACCTCTCCTTACAGTAATACTCTCCAATCCAGGCAACAACCTTGCGAACCTCTTCTGCACCCTTTCCAAAGCTTCCACGTCCTTCCTGGAATGCGGCAACCAGAACTGCATACAATGACCCATATTTGACCTAAGCCAAGTTTTATACAGCTGCAACATGACTTTTCGACTTTTATACTCAATATCTCGACCTATGGAAGCAAGCATGCCGTACGCCTTCTTTACCACCCTAAATACCTGCATTGCCACTTTCAGGTAGTTAATGGGCTTGCACCCAATCAATGCTCCTTAGGGTCCTACCAATTACTGTACATTTAGCTCTTACATTTGACCTCCCAAAGTCAACACCTCACACTTAAGAGTCATAGAGCAATAAAGCAGATACAGGCCCTTCCGCCCAACGAGTCCATGCCAACCACAGTGCCCACCCAGCAAGTCCCAATTTCCTGCGTTTGGCCCAGATTGTCCAGATTAAATTCCATCTGCCATTTCTCTGCCCACATTTCTAACTGTTCTATATCCTCCTGAATCCTTTGACAACCTTCTTCATTGTCCACAACTCCCCAACTTTTGTGTCGTCTGCAAACATACCAATCAGCCCATCTACATTTTCAATTGAGAGATATATATATATCCAGCACCGATCTTTGTGCAACAGACCTCCAGTCAGAATGACACCCCTCCCCCACTACCCTCCATTTCTTTGGCCAAGCCAGTTTTGAATCCGATCTACCAAGTCTCCATGGATCCCGTATGCCTTAATCTTCTGGATCAGCCTGCCTTAAGGGGCCTTGTCAAAACTTTACTGACATCCATGTATACAATATCCTCTGCCCAACCCTCAATCATCTTCATTACATCCTTACTTTTGTTATCTCCTCAAAAAACTCAATCAAGTTTGTAAGACATGAACTTCCCTGAAGATAGCCATGCTGACTATCCCTGATAAATCTATGCTTTTCCAGATGTGACTAGATCCTATCTCTAAGAATCTTCTCCAAAAACTTCTCTACCACAGATGTAAGGCTTTCCGGCCTATAATTTTCTGGTTTGTTTCCATTGCCCTTCTTAAACAAAGGAACAACACTGGTTATTCTCCAGTCCTCTGGGACCTTGCCTGTGGCTAAAAAGGATACTAAGATCTCTATCAAGGCCCCAGCAATTTCCTCTCTTGACAACGTGGAATAGATCTCATCTGGCACTGGAGAATTATCCACTTTAATGCTCCTCAAGGTACCCAATAGCACCTTCTTCTTGATATCAACATGCTTGGAATATCAATATACTCCTCCCTGATCCCACTACTCTCCACGTCCTTTTCCTTGTTGAATACCGGTGCAAAGTACTTGTTTAGTACCTCACCTATTTCCTCTGGCTCCAGGCTAAATTCCATCTTTTATCCTTGCGTGGCCCTCAAGGATATTTGCCAAGGACATTTCATGGCCCCTTTTAGCCCTCCTGATTTCCTATTTAAGTTTTCTCCTTCTTCCTTTATATTCTTCAAAGGTCTCTCAGACTTCAGCTTTCTAAACCTCACATATGCTTCCTTTTTATTTTTGACTAAGTTTGCAACATCTCTCATCATCCAAAGTTCCTGAACCTCGCCATCCTTATCCTTCTTCCTCACAGGAACATGTTGGTGCTGAATTCTGACCAGTTGGCCTTTAAACGACTCCCACGTCAGATGTGGTCTTACCAAATAATAGCTGCTCCCAATTTACTCTACCCAGCTCCTGATGAATACTATTGTAATGAACTTTTCCCCAATTTAGCACTTTCCCCGAAGTCCTGTCTTGTCCTTATCCATAACCATCTGAGTTATTATCACTGTTCCCAAAATGTTCTCCAACTGAAACTCCAATCACCTGGCCAGGCTTATTTCCCAATGCAAGATCTAGAATAGCCTCATGCCTGGTTGAATTATCTACACACTGTGTCAAGAAATATGCCCAGAAGCATCTAACAAATTCTGTGCCATCTAAGCCTCTGGCACTAAGGGAGCCCCAGTCAATATCTGAGAAATCCAAGTCACTCACTACAACTACCCTGTTGCTTTTATATACCTGTTCATCTCTCTCTGGCTATTGGGAGGTTGTAGTATGACCCCATCTTAGTGATTGTACCATTCTTATTCCTGAGCACTACCATATTGCCTCACTGGATGAGCCTTCCAGAATGTCCTCTCTAAGTGCCGCTGTGACATTCTCCCTGATTAGTAGTGCAACTTCCTCACCTCTTTTACATCTACCACATCTGAAGCATTTGAATGATGGAACATTGAGCTGCCAGTCTTGCCCTTCTCTTAACCAAGTATCTGTAATGGCTACAGCATTGTAGTTCTATGTACTCATCCAGGCTCTAAGATCACATGCCTTATCTATAATACTCCTTTCACTGAAATAAAAACACTTCAACACTTAAGCTCCATCAAGCTCATTAAGCTGTCCCTGCCTGTCCTTCTTTTCAGACATACTTGACCTAACCTCTACCTTCCCCTCAATCACTCCACTTGCTGACATACTATTCTAGTTCCCATCTCCCTGCCATGCTAGTTTAAACTCTCCTGAGTGGCATGAGCAAACCTTCCTGTGAGGATATTAGTGTCTCTCCAGTTCAGGTGCAACTATCCTTCTTGTACATGTCCTTCCCTGGAACAGAACCCAATGATCCATGTACCTGAAGCCCTCCTCTCTGCATCAGCTCCTTAGCCACACAGGCTGTTGGTGATGTTCACTCCCAGGAACTTGAGGCTCCCAACCCTCTCAACCTATACAGTTGTACAATAACGTCCCTGCTCTTATATTCTATGCCCTTGTTAATGAAGGCAAGAACACCTTCTTCACCACCCTAACCACCCTAGTGCCATTTTCATGGAATCTTCATTTGATCCCTCTATACCCCCAATGGCCTTACCATTCATTATGTAGATCCTACGCATATCAGTCACCCCCAAAATGCATCACTTCACATTTATCAGGATTAAATTCCATCTGCCATTGCTCCCCCTATCTTATCAAATGATCATTATCATCCTGTAGACTATGACAATCCTCCTCACCATCAACAGCACCACAAATTTTCGTGTCTTCTGCAAACTTCCTAGTTGTACCTCCTACATTGATACCCAAATCATTAATGTACATAACGAACAGGACCCCGACACCAATTCCTATGCTAAACCACAGGTAACAGGCTTCTGATCACAAAAACAACCCTTCACCGTCACCCTCTGCCTCTTATTACCGAACAATTTTAGATTCAACTTGCCCTGGATCCCATGGGCTCGAAACTTTCAGAACAGTCTCATATGCTGGATCTTCTTGAAGGTCTTACTTAAGTCCACATAGACGATGACAACCTCAGCAGTATATTCTGTTACTGTTTTAAAAAATTCAATCTGTAAAGGTCTGTCAAACCAGTTTGATTAATCCTGTGGCTCAGATTTTTTCCAATAATTTCCCTACCACTGACCTTAGACTCAGTGGCCTATAATTGCCTAGTTTATCCCTGCTATCCTGCTTGAATAAGGGAAACATATTTGCTGTCCTCCATTGATCTGATACCTCAGCTGTGTTGAACAAAGGTTTAAAAGTCCATCAGTGCCCCAGCAGTCTCTTTCTTTGCCTCTCATTACAATTTATAATATATAATACATAATAGTAAGAATACATCTCATCAGACCTTGGGGATTTATCCACCCTTAAGCCAGCTATCTAATCTAAGTTCTCCTTTTATTAATGATAACATGTTCAAGAATTTTGTTGCCTCCCTTCCTGAATTCTCCAACTAAAATGTCCTCCTTAGCGAATACAGATGAGAAGTATTCATTCCTTCTGACCCAATGTTTTCATAATTTTATTCCTCCCCAAATTCATTCATTTCATTTCCATATTCTAGTCAATGCAGAATATGCAAAACACAGAGCACAACACTCAGTATTCCTTCACACTCCACACACATCCCAGCTGCACCCCGCCCCCCTCCACGCACCCACCAAATAACACTCTCACTGGCTCCAGAGGGCAGGCAAAGCTGAGGAAAATGGCTCCAGAGGGCAGGCAAAGCTGAGGAAAATCAAGAGGGTCTATAGATATATTAAGAGTAAAAGGGTGGCTAGGGAGAGAGAAGGTCCCCTTAGAGATCAGCAGGGGTGCCTATGTCTCAAGCCGCAGGAGGTGGGTAGGATTTTTAATTAATATTTCTCCTCGGTGTTTACAGAGGAGAAAATCATGGTTGCTCAAGAGATAAAGGAAACTAGTGGAGATGTTTTGGAGAACATACATACATATAACTACAGGCTGGTCAGCCTGACATCAGTGGTAGGGAAGTTACTGGAAGGTATACTGAGAGGCAGGATTTACCAGCATTTGGATAGACATGAGTCTGATTAGGAGGAATCAGCATGACTTTGTGTATGGGAAGTTGTGTTTGACAAATCTTGGAGTTTTTTTTTTGAAGAGGTAACCAAAAGGGTAGATGAAGGTAGGGCAATGGATGTTGTCTATGTAGACTTTAGAAGGGCTTTCGACAAGGTCCCACATGGCAGGCTGGTCTGGGAGAGCGGGTGAGGTGGATTCAAAATTCGCTCAGAGGTAGGAAGCAGAGGGTGGTGGTTAAAGATTGTTTCTTAGAATGGAGGCTTGGTGAGTAGTGGCATGCTGTTGGGATCAACGTTGGAACCCTTGTTATTCATTATTTATATAAA
Source organism: Pristis pectinata (assembly GCF_009764475.1). NCBI lineage: Eukaryota > Metazoa > Chordata > Chondrichthyes > Rhinopristiformes > Pristidae > Pristis > Pristis pectinata. The sequence continues at coordinate 119,466,162 of NC_067407.1, forward strand.
TGATTTGGATGCGAATGCACAGATTTGCAGATGGTAACAGTCTTTTCCCCAAGGTACTGGAGTCCAAAACTAGGGGGGCATAGGTTTAGGGTGAGAGGGGCAAGAGTTAAAAGGGATCTGAAGGCAACTTTTCCCACACAAAGGGTGGTGAGCATATGAAATGAGCTGCCAGAGAAAGTGGTTGAGGCAGGTACAATAGTAACATTTAAGAAGCACTTGGACAGGTACACGTGGATGGGGCTTGGAGGGATACGGGCCGAATGCAGGAAATTGGTACTAACTGAGTGGACGTGGATGGCATGGACTGGTTGGGACAAAGAGCCTATATCTGTGTTGTATTGCTCTATGACTCTATAATCTCAAGTCTTTTAGATCTTCAAATGTCCTCCTTGAATGCATTTTACATATTTCTTGCAAATATTCATGGAAATCAGTCCCCTTCATACCTCAGCACTTAAAAATCATATCTGCTGAGTGAGATAAAAGGTTTGGAAGTACTCATATTCCTCTGTTAAAGTCCAGATAGTCCTAAAACATACATGTCAATAGCACATTCCTATTAACTTCCCATAAGCAGTATTTTCACAAGCATTACCAGTTATTTCTAGATTCTTCCCTTTCTCTTACAATAGTCCTCCCCAATCCCAACATTTTACCTACTTTCAGTTACATACCCTTTAAACTTACCTGGTGCCTTATCTTCACGAGAGTAATTACACAAAACATTGTACTTTTCTGGCAAAGTCTGTCATGTCAATTCTAACTTTTTTGGTACATTGTCAATGACATTGGTGCTGCTTCCTGCACTCATATAAAACTCATTTTGGAATTGGTTTATTATTGTCAACTTGTACTGAGATATAGTGGAAAAACTTGCTTTGCATACTGTTCATACAGATCAATACACAGTGCAGAATAAAATGTCACAGCTACAGAGAACGTGCAGTGCAGGTAGACAATAAAATGCAAGGTGATAACGAGGTAGACTGTGAGATCCAGAGTCCATCTTATCGTACTAGGGAACCGTTCAATAGTCTTATAACAGTGGGGTAGAAGCTGTCTTTGAGCCTGTTGGTATGTGCTTTAAGGCATTTGTATCCTTTTTGTATCATTTTTGTTGCCAATTTCCATGATGTCCTCAATTTCATGATGTCCTCCCTATATTCCCTCTTCAGGACCTCATCTCTTTTCCTACCTATGTCATTGGTACCAATATGTACCACAGCCTCTGGCTGTTCACCCTCCCCCTTCAGAATGCTGTGGACCCGATCCGAGACGTCCCTGACCCTGGCACCGGGGAGGCAACATACCATCCAGGAGTCTCTTTCATGTCCACAGAATTGCGTGTCTGCCCCCCTCTTACTATGGAATCCCCTTTCACTACCGCCCTCTTCTCCCCCATTCCATTCTGCACCACATAACCTGGCTCAGTGCCAGAGACCTGGTCACTGCAGCTTTCCCTCTAGTAGGTCGTTCCCCCCCAACAGTATCCAAAGCGGTATACCTGTTATTGAGGGGAATGGCCTATTCTCAGTCCTTCTTCTGACAGTCACCCAGCTACAGTACCTGCCTCCTGCAGCTTTGGAGTGACTACCTCCCTGTAGTTCTTACCTATGTACTCCTCGTTATCCCGTAGGAGCTGGAGGTCATCCAGCTGATAGGTGGAGGCAACAAAGGGCTGAAAATGATGCAATCTGATGGGAGAGAAAGGTGGAGCATTGAATCAAGTGAGGGAGGTGGGGAGGGCAGATGGAGTGGGGGAAGGAGGGGAAAAAAAGGGTGGTGAGGGCTGGGGTAAGTGTAGTAAAAGCTATGTGGATCCTTCCTACACTCAAGACAAGAGCAACAAGTTAAGTTGTTTATTTTCCCTTAATTCCACTGGATTTTTTAAAGAATGTATTAAAGGGGCAGTAATAGTAGTCAGTTGCCACACAAGTTGATAGGTTGGTTAAGAAGGTGTATAGTGTGTTGGCCTTCTTAGTCAGGGGATTGAGTTCAAGAGCCACGAGATAATATTGCAGCTCTATAAAACTCTGGTTAGACCATACTTGGAGTATCATGTTCAGTTCTGGTCACCTTATTATAGGAAGGATGTGGAAGCTTTAGAGAGGGTGCAGAGAAGATTTACCAGGATGCTGCCTAGATTAGAGAACATGTCTTATGAGGAAAGGTTGAGCGAGCTCGGGCTTTTCTCTTTGGAGTGACACAAGATAAGAGGCAACTTGATAGAGGTGTATAAGATTATGACGGAGTGGAGAGCCAGCACCTTTTCCCCAGGGCGGCAATGGCCAATACCAGAGGACATCAGTTTAAGGTCAGAGCAGGGAAGTTTAGGGGAGATGTCAGAGGTAGGTTTTTTGTTTACACAGAGTGGTAGATACCCGGAACGCACTGTTGGGGATGGTGGTAGAGGCTGATACATTAGGGAAATTTAAAAGACTCTTAGAAAGGCACATGGATGTAAGAAAAATGGAGGGTTATGGGCTGTGTAGGAGGGGAGGGTTAGATTGATCAGGGAGTAGGTGATTATATAGTTTGGCACAACATACTTGGCTGAAGGACCCATACTGTATAGTACTGTTCTATGTTCTACAGCAGTGGTATGGTCCTCCTGTCAGAGGTGGGAGATCAGAGAGCACTGAAGTGTCCCTGGCGACTATGTCTGCGGGAAGTATGTAAGTGTGTCCAGCTGCAACTCCTCTCAGACCACATGGATTGGATGGAGCGATAGTTGGACACACTGAGGAGCATACAGGAGGTAGAGATTGTTTCCAGGCTGTAGCTTCAGGGAGGTGGTCACACCAAAGGTTCAGCCAGATAGATGGGTGACTGCCAGGAGAGGTAGGCAGGTAGTGCAAACACATAGACCGTTTTGGATACTGTTGGGGGGGGGGGGGGTAGAATGGCCTCTCAGGGGAAAATAGCAGCAGCAGCCAGAACAATGGTACCACCTCTGGCTCTGCTGAACAACAGGGTAGAGCAAAGTCTAAGAAAGCACCAGTGACAGGGGATTCTATAGTCAGAGGTACAGACGGGTTTCTATGGTGAGACTCCAGACTGGTGTGCTGCCTCCCTGGTGCCAGGGTTGAGGATGTCTCTGAACAGGCAAAAGACATTCTGAGAACTATCTGCAAGTAGATCTACGACAGACAAGTGTAAGTCATTCAAAAGAGAATGAAGGCTCAGGGCCAACATGTTCCCATAAGGGTGAATTGTATGGGCAGCTTGTCCAATGAATCCTGGATGTCAAGGGATAGATAAAGGAAAAAATATATAGCAGGTAATGAGAATTCAAAACAAGGGAGACCCTTCAGGAGTATAGAATGTGCATGCAAGTGAATCTATTCAGGAAATGGAATGAACATTTAGAGTGGAAAAAGCTATAGGACCCCACAAAGAGAAAACAAAACGTGAAGCTTAATTTTTAAGTTACTTTGGGAATGTTAAAAAAATAGCAGCAGGATCATGGCATATAACCCCATGAGTACATTCTGTCGCTCATTTAGATGTCAGCTGATCTTGATCGTCAGCAGGTAAAGCGCAGGCAGTTTTAAAAAGGTTAAAAAAAACGGAGATTTCATGGGTTTCGCTTCGGCAAGCGTCAGGACTTCGGAACAGATAAGTTTTCTTTCTTTTTATATATAAGGTTTTTATCATAAGGTTTTGTTTTTAAGGTTTTTTTTAATATAAGTTTTTTTTATATAAGTTCTCATCTGGAATAGTGGGGACAGGACTGCGCAGGTGCACGATGTCACAGGTAAAGCGCGGGTAGTTTTAAAAAGCAAACCGCCATATCCAGCGGGCATCGTCAGAGCGGGCAACGGAGTGAGAGGGAAGCAGAGTGATTAGGCTTTGGCTCAAGGGCTTAGGCGTAAAGGGCGAGGAAAGGTAGGTGACTTGAGTACAAGGAGTATGAATGCAGTTTTCCTGTACTCGGTGTCAGATGTGGGAGTTCCCGGAGTCTCCTTGCCTCTGGAAGGCTACCATCTGCAACTGGTGTGTCGAGCTGCAGCTCCTGAGGGACTGTTGTTAGGGAACTGCAGATGCAGCTCGATGACCTTCATCTGGTCAGGGAGAATGAGGAGGTGACAGACAGGAGTTATAGGCAGGTTGTGGTCACACTTGGGGCCACGGGAGTCAGGCAAGGGTCACAGTCAGGAGGGGGAAGGGTAGAGTCAGGTACTAGAGAGTATTTCTGTGGCGTACCCTCTGACAATAAGCACTCCTGCTTGAGTACTGTTGGGGGAAACAGCCTACCTGGGGGAAGCACACAGTTGCAGTGTCTCTGGCACAGAGTCCGGCCCTGTGGCTCAGAAGGGTAGGGAAGGAGAGAGGAGGGCAGTAGTGATAGGGGACTCTATAGTTAGGTGGCGGAACAGGCGATTCTGTGGACGCAGCAGAGAAACTCGGAAGTAGTTTGCCTCCCAGGTGCCAGGGTCCGGGATATTTCAGATTGCATCCAAGATATCCTGCAGAGGGAGGGAGAACAGCCAGAGGTCGTGGTACATATTGGTACCAACGGACATAGGTAGGGAAAGGGATGAGGGAGTTAAGAAGGAAGTTGAGAAGCAGGACCTCAAAGGTAGTAATTTCAGGATTACTGCCTTGTGCCAAGTGACAGTGGGTATAGGAATAGAATGAGGAGGAGGTTAAATGTGTGGCTGAGGGATTGGAGTGAGGAGTGGGGATTCAGATTTCTGGATCATTGGGGGCCTCTTTTGGGGCAGGTATGACCTGTACAAAGAGGACAGGTTGCACTGAATCCCAGGGGGACCAATATCTTGGTGGGGAGGTTTGCTAAGGTTACTGGGGGGAGTTTAAACTAGATTTGTTGGGGGGTGGATCAGAACTGGAGAAACTAGGGAAGAGGTGTGTCGGCTCTCAAGTTGAGAAAGCTAATAGTAGATACGAGAGGGAGGATAGGCAGATGATAGAGAAGGGACGTGCTCAGGACCGGTTTGAGAGATGTGTCTATTTTAATGCAAGGAGTATAGTGAAAAAGGCAGATGAGCTTAGAGCTTGGATAAATACTTGGAGCTACAAATGTGGGTGGCCATTACAGAGACTTGGATGGCCCAGGGACTGGAATGGTTGCTTCAAGTGCCGCGTTTTAGATGTTTCAGAAAGGACGGGGAGGGAGGCAAAAGAGGTGGGGAGTGCACTGTTGAATCAGAGGTAGTGTCACAGCTGCAGAAAGGTGGACGTCATGGAGGGGACTGTCTACGGAGTCTCTGTGGGTGGAGGTTAGGAACAGGAAAGGGTCAATAACCTTACTGGGTGTTTTTTTTTTATATAGGCTGCCAAATAGTAACAGGGATATTGAGCAGATAGGGAAGCAGATCCTAGAAAGGTGTGATAATAACAGAGTTGTTGTGATGGGAGATCTTAATTGCCCAAACATCGATTGGCATCTCCAGACAGTGAGGAGGTTTGGATGGGGTGGAGTTTGTTAAGTGTGTTCAGGAAGGATTCTTGACACAATATGTATATAGGCCTACAAGAGGAGAGGCTGTGCTTGATTTGGTATTGGAAATGAACCTGGTCAGGTGTCAGTCCGGCTCAGTGGGTGAGCATTTTGGTGATAGTGATCATAGTTCTATCTCCTTTACGATAGCAATGGAGAGAGATAGGAACAGACAGACTAGAAAGCATTTACTTGGAGTAAAGGGAATTATGAGGCTCTCAGACAGGAAATTGGAAGATTAAAATTGGGAACAGATGTTCTCAGGGAAAAAGTACGGAAAGAAATGTGGCAAATATTCAGGGGATATTTGTGTGGAACATGCCTATGCAGAACTCCAATGAAACAGGGGAGTCACAAGAGGATACAGGAACCGTGGTGTACAAAGGCTATAATAAATCTAGTCAAAAGGAAAAGAAAAGCTTACAAAAAGTACAGAGAGCTAGGTAATGTTAGAGATCTGGAAGAGTATAAGGCTAACAGGAAGGAGCTTAAGGAGGAAATTAGGAGAGTCAGGAGGGGACATGAGAAGGCCTTGGCAGGCAGGATTAAGGAAAACCCCAAGGCATTCTACAAGTATGTGAAGAGCAAGAGGATAAGATGCGAAAGAATAGAGCCTATCAAGTGCAGCAGTGGGAAAGTGTGTATGGATCCAGAAGAAATAGCGGAGGTATTTAATGAATACTTTACATCAGTATTCACTACAGAAAAAGATCTGGGGGATTGTAGTGTGGACTTGCAGCAGGCTGAAAAGCTTGAGCATGTAGATATTAGGAAAGAGGAGGTGCTGGAACTTTTGGAAAGCATCAAGTTGGATAAGTCACCAGGGCCGGATGGGATGTACCCCAGGATGCTGTGGGAGGCGAGAGAGTAGATTGCGGAGCCTCTGACGATGATCTTTGCATCATCGATGGCGATGGGAGAGGTTCCAGAAGATTGGAGGGTTGCACATGTTATTCCCTTATTCGAGAAAGGGAATAGAGATAGCCCAGGAAATTATAGACTGGTGAGTCTTACCTCAGTGGTTGGTAAGCTGATGGAGAAGATCCTGAGAAGCAGGATTTATGAACATTTGGAGAGGTATAATATGATTAGGAATAGTCAACATGGCTGTGCCAAGGGCAGGTCCTGCCTGACGAGCCTGATTGAATTTTTTGAGGATGTGACTAAACACATCGATGAAGGGAGAGTAGTAGATGTAGTGTATATGGATTTCAGCAAGGCATTTGATAAATTACCCCATGCAAGGCTTGAGAAAGTAAGGAGGCATGGGATCCAAGGGGACATTGCAATGTGGATCCAGAACTGGCTGGTCCACAGAAGGCAAAGAGTGGTCGTTGAAGAGTCGTATTCTGCATGGAGGTCGGTGACCAGTGGTGTACCTCAGGGATCTGTTCTGGGACCCTTACTCTTTGTGATTTTTATAAACGACCTAGATGAGGAAGTGGAGGGATGGATTAGTAAGTTTGTGGATGACGCAAAGGTTGGATGTGTTGTGGATAGTATAGAGGGCTGTCAGAGGTTACAGCGGGACATAGATAGGATGCAAAGTTGGGCTGAGGAATGGCAGATGCGGTTCAACCCAGATAAGTGTGAAGTGGTTCATTTTGGTAGGTCAAATATAATGGCAGAATATAATCTTAATGGTAGGACTCTTGGCAGTGTGGAGGATCAGAGGGATCTTGGGGTCCGAGTCCATAGGACACTCAAAGCGGCTGCGCAGGTTGACTCTGTGGTTAAGAAGGCATATGGTGTATTGTCCTTCAATGGTGGAATTGAATTTAGGAGCCGGGAGGTAATTATTGCCGCCATATAGGACCCTGGTCAGACCCCACTTGGAGTACTGTGCTCAGTTCTGGTCGCCTCACTACAGGAAGGATGTGGAAGCCATAGAAAGGGTGCAAAGGAGATTTACAAGGATGCTGCCTGGAATGCGGAGCATGCCTTAGGAAAGCAGGTTGAGGGAACTCGACTTTTTCTCCTTGGAGCAACGGAGGATGAGGGGGGACCTGATAGAGGTATATAAGATGATGACACGCATTGATCGGGTGGATAGTCAGAGGCTTTTCCTCAGGGCTGAAATGGTGGTCACACGAGGACATGTTTAAGGTGCTGGGGAGTAGGTATAGGGGAGATGTCAGGGGTAAGTTTTTTTACTCAGAGAGTGGTGAGTGTGTGGAATGGGCTGCCGGCAACGGTGGTGGAGGCGGATACGATAGACTCTTTTAAGAGACTGTTGGATAGGTACATGGAGATGAGAAAAATAGAGGGCTATAGGTAAGCCTAGTAATTTCTAGGGTAGGGACATGTTCGGCACAGCTTTGTGGGCCGAAGGGCCTGAATTATGCTGTAGGTTTTTCTATGTTTCACTCCGCTTTCCGACCCTTTCCCTATATCCCATTAGACTACCACTTTGAAGACCTCAGAGCAAGACTGCAATAAGTGAGGGACACCAGGGACTATTGTGTACTCTGCTTCACAGAGACATGGCTCACCCTCAGCACTCTGGACACAGCGCTCCAGCCCAAGGGCTTCACCATCCACGCATAGATCAGACGGCAGCATCAGGTAAAGGCAGAGGCAGTGGAGTTTGCTTCATGATTAACTCTTCATGGTAGTTCGCAGAATGAGCACCACTTCTGGAAGGGGTTTGACCCTAAAGTTTTCTGCCTCAGAGCAAAGATTTCTACCACTGAGCCAAGACTCATACTTATTCATTTTCCAACATTCAAGGGAGGTGGAGGACTTTTTACAGGACTGCTTTGAAGCGGTGGACTGGACCACATTCAGGAATTCATCCTCGGGTCTGAATGAATATGCCAGAGCCGTCACTGACTTAACCAAGTCCTGTGCGGATGAGTGTGTGCCTTCAAGAACATACCAAGTTTTCCCAAACCAGAAGCCCTGGAAGAACCAAGAGATTTGCAGGCTGTTGAGGGGTAGATCTGCGGCATTCAAGACCGGAGATCTACAATCCTACAAGAAGTCCAGGTACTACCTACAGAGGTCCATTGCGAGAGTGAAAAGGCAATTCCAATTGAAGCTAGAGACAAAAATCGGATGCATGACAACTGTGGCAGGGTTTGCATGAATTACTTCCTATAAGGCAAAACCTAACAGCATAAATGGTGGTGATGCTTCGCTCCCTGATGAGCTCAACACCTTTTATGCACATTTTGAAAGGGAGAATAACACTACACCTGTGCCCACAGTATCTGACGACCCTGTGACCTCTGTCACAGAGGCCAACGTCTGAACATCCTTCAAGAAGGTGAACCCTTGCAAGGCATCAGGCACCAATGGTGTACCTGGCAGGCTACTGAAAACCTGTGCCAACCAACTGGCTAGAATATTCACGGACATCTTCAGCCTCTCACTGCTGCAGTCAGAGGTTCCCACCTGCTTCAAAAGGGCATCAATCTTTCCAGTGCCCAAGAAGAGCAGGGTGAGCTGCCTCAAGGACTATCACCCACAGCACTTACATCTACTGTGATGAAGTCCTTTGACAGGTTGGTTACGGTAAGAATTCCTGCCTGAGCAAGGACCTGGATCCACTGCAATTCGCCTACCACTACAACAGGTCTACAGCAAACACAATCTCACTGGCTCTCTACTCTGCACTGGAGCACCTAGACAACTGAAGACATACATCAAGCTACTGTTATTCGATTACAGCTCAATACCATCATTCCCTTGGTACTAACAACCTACCTGCAAAACCTGGGCCTCTGTACCTCCCTCTGCAACTGGATCCTCGACTTCCTTACAGGGAGACCACAGTCAGTGAGGATCCACAATAACATCTCTGCCTCGCTGACTGTCAGCAGAGTTTTGAATGGAAAAAAGGCACAGATGTGGATAACGAGGGAGGTGAAGGATAAAATAAAAGCAAAAGGGGCGGCGTACAAAGTAGCAAAAATTAGTGGGAAAACAGAAGATTGGAACGATTTTAAAAATCTGCAGAGAGAAACTAAGAAGGTCATTAGGAAAGCAAAGATGAGTTACGAAAGGAAGCTGGCGGACAACATTCGGAAGGATTCTAAGAGTTTTTTTAAATACATAAGGAATAAAAGAGAGACACGGGTTGACATAGGACCAATTGATAACGGTGCAGGAGGTATTATAATGGATGATAGTGAGATGGCAAGGGAATTGAATGAATATTTTGCATCGGTCTTCACCGTGGAGGACATAAGCAATGTGCCCATTAGTCAGGAGTCTCACGAATTGGAGCTGAGTTCAATTGAGATTAATAGGGAGAAGGTGCTTGGAAAACTAAAGGGGCTTAAGGCTGATAAGTCTCCCGGACCGGATGAGGTGCATCCCCGGGTTCTGAAGGAGGTGGCTGTGGAGATAGCGGAGGCGTTGGCGATTATTTTTCAGGAATCGATAGATTCTGGCATGGTTCCGGAGGACTGGAGGGTAGCGAATGTAGTTCCGTTATATAAGAAAGGTGGGAGGCAGCACAAAGGCAATTACAGACCTATTAGTCTGACGTCAGTGGTGGGAAAATTATTGGAGTCTATCCTCAAGGAGGAGGTTACCGAATACCTAGAGGCGCAAGGCAAGATAGGACCTAGTCAACATGGTTTTGTGAAGGGGAGGTCCTGTCTGACCAACCTATTGGAGTTTTTTGAAGAAATCACAGGTAGGGTGGATAAGGGAGAGGCGGTAGATGTTGTGTATTTAGACTTTCAAAAGGCCTTTGATAAGGTGCCTCACAAGAGACTGATTAATAAGATGAGAGGTCATGGAATTATGGGCAGGGTAGCAAAATGGGTGGAGAATTGGCTGGTTGGCAGGAAGCAAAGGGTGGAAATAAAAGGATCTCGTTCTGGTTGGTTACCGGTTACTAGTGGTGTGCCGCAAGGGTCGGTGTTGGGGCCTCTCCTTTTTACCTTGTACATCAATGATTTGGATGATGGAATAAATGGTTGTGTGGCTAAGTTTGCGGATGACACCAAGATAAGTGGAGGAGTAGGGAGCATAGAGGAAATAGAAAGAATGCAGAGGGACCTAGACAGTTTAGGAGAATGGGCAAGAAAATGGCAGATGAGATTCAATGTTGAGAAATGTGCAGTTGTACACTTTGGAAGTAGAAATAAGCGGGTAGATTATTATCTAGAAGGAGAGAAGATTGATAGTGCGGTAGTACAAAGGGACTTGGGGGTACTTATACAAGATACCTTAAAAGTTAACCACCAGGTTGGATCGGTGGTTAAGAAAGCGAATGCTATGTTGGCATTCATCTCGAGAGGTATAGTGTATAAAAGTAAGGAAGTGTTGATGAGGCTCTACGGGGCGCTAGTGAGGCCTCATTTGGAATACTGTGCGCAGTTTTGGGCCCCGCATCTTAGGAAGGATGTGCTGACGTTGGAGAGGGTTCAGAGGAGATTTACGAGAATGATTCCAGGAATGAAAGGGCTTAAGTACGATGAGCGTTTGTCGGCTCTTGGACTGTACTCGCTGGAGTACAGAAGGATGAGAGGGGACCTCGTAGCGACATTTAAAATGTTGACAGGTAAGGATAGAGTAGATGTGGCTAGGCTGTTTCCCTTGGTGGGCGTGTCCAGGACCAGAGGGCACAATCTTAGAATTAGAGGGTACAGTTTCAAGACAGAGATGAGGAGAAGTTTCTTTACCCAGAGGGTGGTGAAATTGTGGAACTCCTTGCCACGCACAGCAGTGGAGGCCAGATCAGTGGGGGTGTTCAAGGAGGAGATAGACAGATATCTAAATAGTCAGGGTATCAAGGGATATGGGGATAAGGCTGGCAAATGGGATTAGAATAGTTTTTTTTTTCTCTCTCTTTTTTTCCCACCCCATTTCTTTTTCCCTTTTCCTTGGAGCAGACTCGATGGGCCGAATGGCCTGCTTCTGCTCCCTTATCTTGTGATCTTGTGATCTTGTGATCTCAAGATACATGCTTAGCCCACTGCTCTACTCTCTATACAACTCATGACTGTGTGGCTCAGCACAACTCAAACACCATCTATAAATTAACCGATGACATCACTGTTGTTGGTAGAATTTCAAATGGCAATGAAGAAGCTTACAGGAGTGAGATAGATTCGCTGATTAAGTGGTGTTGCAACAACAACTTCACATTCAACATCAGCAAGACCAAGGCCTGATTGTGGACTTTAAGAAGGGAAATTGGAAGAACACACACCAGTCCTCATTGAGGGGTCAGTGGGGGGGAAGGGTGAGCAGCTTCCAGTTCCTGGGCGTCAACATCTCAGAGGATCTATCCTGGGCCCAACACATTGATGCAAGCACAAAGAAGGCACAGGGATTTGGTATGTCACCGAAGACTCTTACAAATTTCTACAGATGTACGGTGGAGAGCATCCTGACTGGTTGCATCACAGCCTGACATGGAGCCTCCAATGCACAGGATTGCAAGAAGCTGCAGAGAGTTATAGACTCAGCTGGCTCCATCACAGACACAACTCTCCCCACCACTGAGGACATCTTCAAGAGGCAGTGCCTCAAGAAGGAAACATCTATCATTAAGGAGTCTCGCTATCCAGGTCATGCCCTCTTCTCGTTACTACCATCAGGGAGGAGGAACGTGAGCCTGAAGATCCAATCTCAATGATTCAGGGACAGCTTCTTCCTCTCAGCCATCAGATTTCTGAACGATCCATGAACCCATGAATACCACTTCATTATTCCTTTTCTTTGCACTATTAATTTATTTTTGTAATTTATAGATGTTTATGTCTTTGCCCTGTACTGCTGCTGCAAAACAACAAATTTTACATCTTATGTCAGTATAATAAATAAATCTGATCTGATTCTCATTCTACAAACAGGAGCTAGAAAGATTATCACAAAAAAAGCTTAAAAATAAAAATACATTTGTTTGCATTTTCTCAGGATAAAGAGTTGAATTACTTTTCAAATGTAGCCAGTGTTGTTTAAAAGTAGTTAATTTACAAAAAGCTATTGTTATATCTGATAACTTTAAATCCTTTTTCTCTTCTACCAAAAGTCCAGATTTGACTTTTAACTATCTAAACAAGAAGTCTGTGTCTTAGTTTAGCAACTGTCATCTGAAATACCTTGAACAATTTATCACATCACTCAAAAGCTAGCTTTGATTATGAGCACCACTTCTGGAAGGGGTTTGACCCTGAATTTTTCTGCCTCAGAGCAAAGATTTCTACCACTAAGCCAAGACTCATACTTATTCGTTTTCCAACATTCAGACTCTGGATCAGTTCCTACAGATTGCAAAATTACTAATGTAACCCAGTATTTAAAAAAGGAGAGAGAAAACAGGAAAATTATTGACTGGTTAGCCTGACACTGGTGGTGGGGAAAATATTACTAAAGATGTAATGAAAGAGCATTTTGAAAACAGTGACAGGATTGGCCAAAATCACCATGGCTTTATGAAAGGGAAATCATGCTTGTGTAGCGACTCACCGTCCGGTCAGGCGAACTGGCTCGGTAGTCGGGTCGCGCGATGAGGCGGCGGGCCTCGTCTTTCCCGAGCGACGGGGAGAACCTGCGTGCGGGAAAGACTTGATGCCATAGTACTTTCGTCATTGCCGGTTGCATTGGGCGGGAACAGTCTCCCTTAAAAGGCCCGCGCAAGGCGGGAAAATAAACCAGTTCTTGTTTGACAATCCTTCGACTAGCGTCTTGTTTTATTTCGTGGTAGCAACCGCTACACTTGAAACATTTATTGGAATTTTTTGAGAATGTAACTAATAGAGTGGATGAGTGAACCAATCAACGTGGTGTATCTGGACTTTCAGAAGACTTTTGATAAGCAAAATTAAAGCACATGGGAGTAGGGGTAATGTACTGACTTGGGTAGAGAACTGGTTGGCAGACAGAAAACAGTACTTTTTTCAAAATGGCAGTCAGTGACGAGTGGAATACCACAAGGTTCAGTTTTCTAATCCCAGCTAAAACATAGTATGTATGAATGATTTATGTAACTGAATTAAATGTAATATCTGTAATTCTGTGTATAATTCAAAGCTGGATAGATGAGTGGATAAATGTGAGGCTATCTACCTTTGGTGGCAAAAACAGTAAGGTAGATTATTATCTGAATGGTTCTTGTGCACCAGTCATTGAAAGCAAGCATGCAGAACCAGCAGGCAAATGGTATGTTGGCCTTCATAGCGAGACAATGAGTACAAAAGGAGAGATGTCTTACTGCGATTGTACAGGACCTTGGTGAAACCACACTTTCTAGTTTAGGTCTCTTCAACTAAGGGTGTTCTTGCTATTGAGGGAGTGCAGCCAAGCTTCAAAAGACTGATTTCTGGGATGGCAGAACTGACAACATGAAGAGAGAATGGAACCATTAGGCCTACATTTGCTAGAGTTAAGAAGAAATGAAACTCAAAATCCCAACAAGTCTGGACAGACTAGATGCAGGATGTTATTGATGATGACAAAGTTAAAGATGGCCTGAGCATACAGGGGGTAAGCCATTCAGCATTGAGATGAGAAATTTCTTCACCGAGACTGGCCAAATTGTGGAATTCTCTACCACAGAAGGCAGTTGAGGAAAAATCATTAAATATATCCAAGGAATTAGATATAGCTCTTATAGCTCTGAATATGGGGAGAAGCAGAAACAGAATTGAATTGGGACGATCAACCATTATTGTATTTAATGGCAGAGCAGGCTCAAAGAGCCAAAAGGCCTCCTCTTTCTGTTTTCTATGTTTTATTCTCAGATTGTGGGGTTGAGAGTCCCTGAAAAAAAGAGCAGTGAGCTTTCTTGAAACCCTCTGATCATTTTGTGAAAATGTTTTCAAGAGGTTATTTGGAAGGCTCAGAATTTTCCCAGGGTAAAGGTTTAAAGGGGACCTGAGGGGCAAGTTTTTCACACTGTGGATGGTGGGTATATGGAAGGAAAGAACTGCCAGAGAAAGTTGTAGAGGCTGGTGCAATTACAATGTTTAAAAGACATTTGGACAGTTAAATGGATAGGAAAGGTTTAGAGGGATATGGACCAAACACAGGCAAATGGGACTAGCTCAGGTCTGCACCTTGGCTGGCATGGATGAGTTGGGCCAAAGGGCCTGTTTTCTGTGCTGTATAACCCTGTGACTCTACACTGAAGATTAATATTTAAACTTATCAAGCAGCCTGCTTTGTCCTAGACAGTATTGTTGCAGCTTAATTCAGTCAGCTATCACAACTTTTGACTAGGACTTCGTACTTTCAGCTGGCAGAAAATGAACTGTTCAATACATAATACAACTCCTGACAACGTCTGTTTGGCAGAATGAGCTGGTCCTGTTTCTAGTTAATTGTAATGCTATCAAATGTCAAAATATAGAGATGGTTAGGTGCCAGGCGACATTTGTGCAACATATTCACCCAAATCCCGGGTCCTAGAGTGGAGTTGCAAATGTTGCTTAAAACTGTGCAATCGTCAGGGATCAGCCTATTAAGGAGGTTGGGTTACTACCGAAGCAGCCGAAGGTGTTTGAGCAATGTCTGGGGTTTGGGAATGTTGGGATGAATCACATACAACACCCCACTCCACCCGGACCATCGTTGTAGTAATGGGTGGAGGTGCTGCACGGTTAATGTGAATACATGTTAAGACAAAGTAAAACAATAAAGACTACGTGCGTATAGTTTTACCACGTAGGTCTCCCAGTCCATCCGCAGTCGTATCGCGGAACGATTGAAGAGCAATGCGATACAATGGTCCCTTCTGCCACCATCCCAGTTTAGGAGTCGGCTTACACTCGGGGGTCTGAACGATGCTGACCAGGGCCGCCGCCACTACGCACATCACACTGCCGAAAAACAGAGCAAGGCCGAAACGCCTGACCCACATCCATTTCGGCCCGCTCGCCATCTGCAACTCCATCTTGCCCAGTATCCTATTCGATTCTGCAATGGATGGGCGCGCAGCTTGGTGTCTGACGTTCCCACTAAAACGGCCAAGCCCCTCTGTTTGACTGGAGCCCGAAGGCAGCTTGCTGCGGTCCAAGGCCTTGTCAGAGACGCTCAGACCGAAGGAGACCCCGGGCGATAGTTTGGCCGGAGCTCGGCTCTCGCTCACAAAAGAGGGTGCCGGGGATCTACCCCGCAGTGGTGATGCTATGCTAATCAGAGATTTAATTTTTTTGTTCATGTTCGCGGTGCTTGGGCCGGACATGAACGATATAACGATCACACACCTTCACGTCGCACCAACCGAAACAGCTCGCCCTCACTTTTCCCGCCCGACAACTGCGCACGCGTGAGTTGGTGCTTTGCCCAGACTGCTCACGTGGCCGTCCCTCTCAAAAGTTCATTGAAACTCAGGTTTTGCCTAATGGGCAGCCACTTATCGCAATGCTTAACAAAAAATCTCACTGACAGTCCCAACCTTTGTCTAGCGGCGTTGACCTGCTCATCCTTTCAATGCATTGTTTTCCAACAACATTCAAAATGTTGTGCAGAGACAGCCCGTGGAACATTTCCAGTGGCATACAGGAAAGCAATAATCACAAATCAGTTTTGTCCCAGTTCTGAAGTCTTGATCTTCAACTATCCCTTTTCCTCAATCGACTAAAGCGCGTGCTAGCTTATTGAAGGCATAGTGAATTTTATCATTAAATTTGCCAAGAAGTGGCTCTTGTGATACAGGAAGTAGCCCACATTTTCCAGGGTCAGATCATAAACCTTGATAGTAGAGTACAGCATGATGCAGAAGGTGCAGGTTGAAAAAGGACCTTGGTCTTCTAGATGTTGATTACAAGACCTGTCAATTCATTCATTAAAGCATGTGAGAATGTCTTGGAGCATGCAAACACAAGTGTCACCTGCATGTGTAACTTGACTACTGAAGTTCAGGTGACATTATGCCTTTGGGATTGCTAGATCAGAACTTTTTCCAAGGTCCTCTGGTTTACCCGATACCTGTTGCTGGCAAAATGCTGGAATCCACAATTCAGATTGTAATAACAAGACACTTAGAAATCCATAAAATTATTAAGCAGAAACAATACAAAAAATGGCTAATATTAACTTAAGTATTCATGCATACATTTGTGGGTTTCCTTAAGTCATAGAGTCACATAGCACAGACTTGTTGGCCACCACACTCATGCAGACTACCTCTTTATTCCTCTTTTGTACTATTTATTTTTGTAACTTATAGTAATTTTTGTGTCTTGCACTGTACTGACACAAAACAACAAATTTCATGACATACATCATTGATAATAAACCTGATTCTGAAGTACCTATATATACTAATTCCATTTTACCAGCACTTGATCCATAACCTTCTATGCCTTGGCAATTTAAATGCTCATCCAGATGCTTCTTGAATGTTGTGAGAGTACCTGCTTCCACCACAACCCAGGCAGTGTCTTCCAGATTCCAACCACCTCTGATGAGTAAGTTCTTCCTTAGATCCCCTCTAAAATTTTTACCCCTTACCCTAAACTTTTGTCCTCTAGTTTTAGACACCTCTCCTATGGAGAAAAGTTTTCTATCTATGACCCTCATAATTTTGTATACCTGTACTGGTTCCATTCTCACCCTGCTCGGCTCCAATGAAAGTAAACCCAGTTTATTCAGCCAGTCCTTCTGAAATGCTCCAATAAAGGCAACATCCTGGTGAATTTCCTCTCAAGTGCAATCATGCCTTCCCATAGTGTGGCAACCAAACCTATACATAGCCTAACCAACATCCTGAAAGATCCCCATTGCTGTTTTTCCAATTGGACTCCTCCTGTGGAGCAACAACTTCCTGCAGTTTTGCAGCTATTATGCCTGTTGCAACTGCACCAGGTAATTCACAATTTTTGGATTTGTGTTAAAATATTTTGTCCATCTGATTTTCTGTATTTTTTTTAAAAGCTGTTGAATAATTATGAATGATATTTAAGTAAAGAGTTCTGATTCTTAAGCATAAATTCTAAATGCATCAATTGGCTAAGTTAGAATAGGCACCACTAACCACTTAACAATGCTTCCCAACCTTGTTTACAAAATGTGAATAGCTGGGAAAACATACCACAAGTTCCACCTTAATTTCAGAAAACCCAATTGAAAACAACACAAAATAATGAAAGGAAGTATTTTATACATTTAAGGTATAAACTGAAGTTAAATAAATGTTATCTTTCATCATCCAGACACAATGTATATCAGAAACATTTTGTTCATGGAACCAGTTTAGACTGTTTGTATCTATGGTTCTATCTTTATTCATCAACAACTGATAGCCCTGGAAATGAGCAGATAATGGATGCAAATTCTGAAAAATATCAACATGCATAGTTTAATGTTAGCAAAAGATCCACATCATTAGTGGAAGTAGATATCTATGTACATCAAAGTGGTGCAAAAATTGTTTTATCTATTTTAACTTAGTTACCTTTATCTTTAAGCTCTGTGCTGATTCAACTGTGCTGTAACATACATAACTAACATTAATTGGATAGATTTAAATAGGCTTCAGTCATTGTTTTGGATTATTGTTCACTCAAAGTATCAAAAAATGTTGTGACCATACCAAAATAACTCCCATTTACTATTTAAATAATTGCTCTTTGTATAATGCTATTTCATATACATACAAACACATTTCAGATAAGAAGCTTGTCCAATGAAAAAACCGTAACAGCTCATAAATTACCAATCTGGCCCTGAGTGCTTATGTGTGTGGAATTTTCATGTTCTCTCCATGACTATATGGGTTTCTGCCCACAATGGCCCCTTAATGTAGGCAAGTGACAAAGTAGTTTTTTTTATGGGGGGGGGCAAGGAGAGGGTTATGGGTATACAAGAGTGAACAGGTTACAGGGCTACAGGGAAATAAGAAAGCAGAATTATTCTGATTGTTCTGCTGGGACTGTAATGGACATGATGGGCCAAATGGCCTCTTTCTGTGCTATAAGCTGGTATTGTAATATTTATTTTCAACATCATATATTAAATTTGTTTTATTAAATATGGATTGTAAATAATGATCTAAACCAAACTCCATATTACACGTTACAGGACATGAAGCTGATGAGTTCAAGAGAATAGTGATATTTTGGCACATATCAACATTATGAAGGTGGTGGTGTTGGAGATCCTGAACCGTATGTCAATGGATAAATCTCCAGGGCCTGACCAGGTGTGTTTTAGGATGTTATGGGAAGGAAGGGAGGAGTTTTCTGGGGCCCTAGCAGAGACTTTTTTTTATAACTTTGTCAGCCACAGGTGGGGTACTGAAAGGCTGGAGGATGATTAATGTTATGCCTTTATTTAAGAAGGGCAACAGGGATAAAGCCATGGAAATACAGAGCAGTGAGCCTTAACACCAATGGTGGGAAAGTTATTGGAAGGGATTCTAAAGAGACAGGATTTATTTGCATTTGGAAAAGCAAGGAATGATTAGGGATTGTCAGCATGGCTTTGTGAATGGGAAATCATGTCTCACAAATGTGATTGAGTTTTTTTTTGAAAAGGTAACCAAGAGGATTGACGAAGGTAGGGCGGTAGACATTAGCTATCTGGACTTTAGCAAGGTCCCATGTGGTAGGCTGGTCTGAAAGGTTAGAACACATGGGATCCAGGGTGACTAGTGGTGTTCTTCAGGAATCGGTGCTGGGTCCTCTGTTGTTTGTCATAGATATTGATGACTTGGAAGAGAAAGTAGGTGGCTGGAGTGGGTGATTTTGCATCTCTAGGAATGTTTAAATGTACTAGAAGCAAAGCATGTGCAGTTCTGTATCTCTGACTGTTCACATCCCTAATATTACTCTTACTATCGTGATTATTCTTGGCTTTCAGAATGCTGGCATTTCAAGGCGATATGTTTCAACATTCCAACCAGAAAGTGTATTCATTCTCATTGCAGTCCCTTGTTATTTATAACACATCAACAATTATGACAAATGTGTCATTTTCCTTCAAAAACAGAATTAATTTGAGCAAATTGAGATATAGCCCATCTCCAAACCATCAGCCTCAACTTGCTACTTTTCTGATCACATTAAGTTGTACTTTTGTTGGCATCTCATTTTTCAAATTGGCAGTTCATGATATTCCACAGTAGAAAAAGCAGCCATAAATATTTGGATAAATATTACATATATTAATTAATTTGAAGAGTTAACAGAGAAAGCAGACAGTGGTAATGTACCAGATGCAATTTATCTAGATTTTCAAAAGGCTGATTAGGTAATCCATGATAAAAAAAAGTCTGAAAATGTAGAGTCAAGCAAAAAGTAGCAAAATGGATTACAAACTGACTTCAAGACAGTGGGAATAAAAGGTAGCTATTCATAAAGGAAGTGGTATCAAGCTTTTTTTCCCACCCCCCCCCCCCAAACCAGAGGGATAGAATTGAAAAATAGGGAAGCTATGCTAAACCTGTATCAAACCTTGCTTAGATCACACAAAGTATTGCAAACAGTTTTGACCACCATATTCTAAGAATAAAACTGAAGTACTGGAAAGGAGGCAGAGGTCTGCAGGGATAGATATATCAGGAAGGAATGAACAGACCGAGTCTTTCCCTTGTGAAGAGACTGAAAGGTGACCTAACAAAGTTCTTTAAAATTATTTTTAAAAATGATGTAGATACAGAAAGGTTGCCATCACTTGTCGGGAAAGGGTTAACTAGAGGCCATCAATATAATTATCAAGAATTCCAATAGGGAAACCAGAGTAAACTTCTATACCCAAAGGGTGGTGAGATTATTTATAGGGAATGGTTGAGGGGAATAGTATAAATGCATTAAGAGAAGCTTGGACAAACAGATGAGGGTGGAGGAAATAGAGAGTTATGCTGATAGATTTAGATGAGCAAAGATAGAAGGCTCAAGTGGACCATAAATGCTATAAAGGACTTATGGGCCAGAAGGCACGTTCCTGTGCCATATATATTATATTCAATCCATGTAACTGATTGTATTACCATAGAATTACATCGATTTACAGCATTGAAATTGGTCATTGTTTTATGCTCCATGCAAGCTTTCTCCTGCTATGCTTCATCTAATCTCATCAACATCTTTCTATTCCTTTGCCCCTCATTCACTTAGCTAGCTTTTCCTTAAATAGTTCCATGCTATTTATCCTGGTTTCTCCTTCCCATAGCAAGCTCTTACACTTATCACTTTAAAAATTTCCCCTCATTGTATTTATTAGTGTTTGCCTAATATTTGTAACCCATGGTTCTAGAATCTCTAGCACAAGTATTAAGCATTTAACAATTTTTACCATGATAAAACCTAATTTTAGGGCTAATTTTGTATGCGGGTTGTCCTGATCAGCATAGAGGGAAATTAACTTGCCCACAGAGCAACAGGAACAGCAAAATGAAAAATAACAACACTCAGTCATTATAATAATGGCCAAGACCTAGTTCAAAAATGATGCAAGAACCATGAGGACTTTGGATTGTCAGAGCTACAAGTTGAACATTTTTGCACCGTTCCATGTATTTCCATTGCTGTCTTATATAGGATTTAATTCCAAGTGTTAAGTTTGCTTTCAAGAATTTCAACAACTCTTAATGACCTTTGTCACTGAGGAAGGATAAAATGATGGAAGACGTGTAATTCATCCTGTAAAGCTTATGATTGTAGCACACAGTATCAAGCAATTCTTAAAAAGTTAATATAGAGCAGTCTGCATACCTGTATGAGGCAACAACTGCATTCAAGCATCAACCAACATTTTATTCAAGCAGTAGGCTTCACTCAAAATTAACACTTCATAGACCTCCCCATGTGTGAAGTTTCTCCTACACTTACTTGCAAAGTTAGTTTGCATTTCTAAATATTCAGGTGCTATTTGGCACAGAAATAACATTATAAACATTTATGGTTTTACCTAAGCAGCCTTTATACCACCAGTGATTAGCACTTCAACCTCCAAGTCAAAGCAACATTTTGGCAAGAACGACTTGAGGGTGTGATGGGGGAAAGAGCAAATATGTCTGGTGAGACTATCGTTAACTTCTACATCCAAGCTGGATCCAGTTTGCTACCCTATATCCATCTGCAAGAAAAAAACATTGTCATTAGCTTTGGCACAATGAAAAAGTACAATAAAGAGTTGTGTATAATGCTTTAAAAGTTACCTTTGAATATGGTATGAATTTTTAAACTTAGTGTTGTGTCGTGCTTCATAATTCTCAGATACAGCATATAAAATAAATGTATTTAACTTTTTATTTCAACACTATTAAGTTTTCTTACTCGTAACCCAAATAGGGAACAAATGAAATTTAATGTGCCGATTAATAGAAACAAAAGCTACTCTGCCTCCATTGTTAGACTGTAGCCGATCTGTAGCTCAATTCCACCAATCTGCATTCTTTGATCTCCTTATCCAAACATTTCTACAGGAAGACTTGATCTTCTGCATGTGAGCACATGCATAGATGATGGTTGGGGGGGGCGGCGGGGGGGGGGGGATGTGTGCAGTTTATGATTCAACCCAATATCAATGCAGTTATCAGCAGTTAGTTTTATTTGGTCCATATAAGGTTAATATATACTATGATTAAAACAATAGTTATCAACGTAAACAGATGACAGAGTACAGATTTCATTGCTGGGTCAAGAGCATAAATATCAGCAAGGTTTATCAACATTGTTGGCCGAGCACAGCCAGAACACCTCTTTCCTACGAGACCGACAAGAGGTTACACTCCTTCCAATGATCTCTCTCAAAAGGGCCCAGGTTTTTGATCAGTCTCAACTCCAAAAGAAAAAGTTCTACTGTTGAATTAAACTAAAATTTCATTCTCAAGTTAAACAGTAAGTGAAAAATACCTCCCTCTCCCCAGCCCCTCAGTTATCAGTTTAAAGCTGACACATCATCAACAATTTCTTCCTCACTAGCACTGCAAAGATACTATTGCAGAAAATATCTTATTAAAACATTTTTATTTGTTGGCTACTGAGGATAATGAGATCTAACCACAACTTATGCTTTTAGCTGTTTCAATCAGCCCAGCACTCACAGCTTCTTGGGGAAAGTTGTCCAGATTTCCACCACTCTTCATGTAGGAAAACTGCTCCCCACACCAATTTCAAAATTGTGCTCCTGTGATATAGTTCACACAATTTTCCTGCTGGACCAATAAAAGCTTTCCTAAGGTTCTACATCAAACACTAGACAAAATATTTCAAATGAGGTCTAACTGGGGTGCTGAAGAACTCCAAATGTCACTACCTCTTTTATATTCCAAACCTTTAAGATAAAGGCCTAAATTCCATTTGTCTTTTTTAACCTACGCCCGAGCTATTAGTCATCCTTGCATACAATTTCCTCAAATCCTTTTTAAATGAGTCTGATTTCTCTTTTACATGCAGAGTTGATCATCTCACATTTCCCACATTGTACTCGATCTGGCTTTTAGCACACTGATGTCCATTTCTCTTCCTAACTTCCTGATCTCATCAGCAGAAATCAACAAGTCCCCTCAGTCTCATATGCAAACTTGGATATACACTTCCATTCATTAATACACAAATTGAAAAGTTGAGACCCCTATAGAGACCCCAGGACCTTCACTTGTCACATTCTACTAATCACATAGGTTTCTCTCCACCTCCACTTCTACCTCCTTCTTAACAAATTCTCAATGTGTGACAAAGTTACCAATTCTACATGCTCTGACAATCTTGTGAGAAAATTCAAATTATTTCTCAAAGGAATATTTACAGTTTTAACAAATCTTTTTTTTTAGGTCCATTAATCTTGCTTCGATCTATCTTTACTAGTCTTACACCCCACTACATTACACTCTTAATGTTATAAAAATATTTGCTGTTGAATTGCAACATCTTTACTGCGCATTTCCTTTTAATGCCCCATTCTGGTCTCTACCTAGTCTGGCCTATATGCAACTGAAGTTCCACGGCACTGTGTTGGACTATTAACTGCCTGTTGAAATAGCCTAGCAAGGTACTAACTTGGCTAAGGTAGCTTGGTATAAGTGCTGACCTTGCCAGTAACATTCATATCGGAAAAAATGAAAAATTACTTTGTACTTCTGCAGTCCAATTAGTTTCATACATTACCATTCAGTTTTGAATTTGAGAGCTTTCCAAACTTCATACTGTTGGTTAACTTTTTTGTGACCACAATTGTTTAACTACACCAATAAGGCCTGTGGTATTTATGGGCACATACAAGTTTTGTACAGTAACTTTTTTTTTGAATACTTCTGATTGGAATCAAATATTAATAGGAAAATCTGCAGTTTACTGGTCAAATAATTTTCAACCCTTTTGATAGTGCATTAATTTTCATACAGGGTTTGCACTGCTTGCCCAATTGATAGGCAGCTTTCCTTCATGCAGTTCGTACATGCTAGATGGCAAGCCTAAGTTTTCAGACCCATCTATCTGCACCTCATTTCAAAATAGAGATCAGTTTTGTTTGCCTCCATTATATCACAGCATGATACAGCATGGGAGGCCACCTTCATGGCTCTTCGACTGGGTTTTAAAAAAATTAATCAATCCCACTGCTCATTCCTCTCAACGCTGTAATTTTTTTTCCTCCAAGTATTTGTCCAATTCCCTTTTGGAAGTTATTTATTGAATCTGCAGCACCACACATCCATGCAGGACACCACAGTACGTAAATAAATATTTCCCCACGTCTTCCTTGGTTTATCCACTATTCACCTTAAACTGTCCATTCTAGCTTTCAAAATTTTTGGCCATGGAATCTACTTTTTCCTTACTCATTGCAAGAAACCCTTCATGAACTTTGAACTCTGCTATCAAATTTCCCCTTAACCAACTCTCTAAGGAAAGCAACCCAACTTTCCCAATTTCTCTACATGACTGAAGACCCTGATCCCTAGCATCATTCCAGTAAATCAGCTCTGCACCTCTCCAAAGATTAATCCAATAGTATTTTCAAACCTAAACTTATCCTGTTGCTTTCAGCTTATGGAATCAGATTCAAAACAATCCCTGGTGGCATCTTAGTGGGTAGAGTGGGGAGGTAAAAGTGCAACACAAAAGATAGTGAATGGAATTCAGAGCGGAGACGGAAAACATTTTTTGATGCAAGATTCTTTGAACACAGTACTTATTCAATTAGAATGCACTTCTGTTTGAGTATGATGTAATAATGTTTGAGAGCAGACGTTGAAGAATATTTCCCCAAAACTTGAGGGAATATTTAAAACTTCAATGACACAAGTTCAATCATAGCTGTCGGTAAAGTAACCAACACTTCAGTTGTCTTTTTGCCCAAATAATATTCTGCTGCTTGACCTACATTAGAATCATTGTGAGACTTTTGATCTGAGATTTATAACCAGTGACATTGAAAACCTGGCTCCTTGTCACATCAACATGACATTTCAGTCTCTCAGTATACGTTCACTCTTAGCAGATCTGGTAGCAAAGTGGTTGTTACTTAATCAGCTCGTTACTTAAGAGCTGGACCATAAATCATATCATAACAGCTGAGGAATTTAAGTTAAGTAATTAAATTAAAAATAATGCAAAAACCCATATGACAATAATGTCCTTTAGGGAAGGAAATCTGCCATCCTTACCCAGTCTGAGATGTATGCAATTCCAAATTCACCTATGTGGTTGACTGTTAACTGTTTCTTCAATTCAGGAACAATGATTGAAGGTTGCCAGTGACATCTGCATCCTGTGAACAAATAAAAACTCTTAATGCCTGATGTGACCAGGTGGCCTGTGATGCCACCTAGTTATAGCTATTGGGAGGCACTTACATGACAAGAATGAACTTTTAAAAAGTGCAAACTTTGGCAACATGACAATTGCAGGAAAAGCCCCAAGTAGTGCATCAGGATAAGGTTAAACACATCCATTATCCTCTTTAATATCCAGGGGTTGGTGCACAGATTAGAAGAGCTGTTCCAGCTACAGTCAAGAAACCATAAAAATACCAGGGATGACTCAGGCTTCAAAGTTATGCAGACTCACAAACATTGACTTGCAAGTAAATTTTGCTTTCCACATGAATGATGCAACTTTGCAACTAGCTATTTCAAAAAATAGGACTGTAGAGATGTCATCTGCAACACGCAACTTATTCCTGGCTGCTCATATATTATTCGTGCTGTCAGCTGGATGTCTGGAGCCCCAATCAAGACTCAACATCTGGAACAGAGCAGTTTCTTTGACCGTTGCCACACTCACCCAACTCAGGATCAGCAACACTGTGACTACAAATACATAAAATCTACAGATGCATTGCAACAAAAAAAACCTGATATAATTGTTACCATCAATGCCACTTTCAGATCAATGTTGATTTAAATATACAATTACCATTTCTTCAAAAGCCTGGAATTCTCCAGCTAAAACCCATTACACATACAGTATGTATTGATCCCACGTACAACTACTACAATTCAGTGCAAGACGAATAAATACAGCTGTAGCAGCATCATCCATGACAATTCAAATTTTAAAAAGTTTCTCGATCTGCTTTTGGCAGGCTGACCAAAAATAAATTACAGTTTATGATGCCATTCTCCAAATTTTCCACCCCTCCCCTTTAACAAGGACAACCCTGATTTTTATTCATCATTGGCCAGGAACCTTGAATAAAGCACTGCCTCAAGAACATTCCATTTTGTGGGACCCACAAGTTAGTACTTCATGCAGTGATATACTTAAACAAGGGTAATCCATTCCTCAAGATCACTGCTCTGCTATCCAACTGTGAATAACTGAAAATTGTGACATTAGTTCTTTCAAAATTAACAAAGTCCTCAACTGGTAGAATTTACATGCAAGTCAGATTTTTCCTTTAACTTGGACACTTTGAGGACAAAATTTGGAATGTACTGTTCGAGAAAGAAGCACAAGGTAAGTCGGTCAGTTCTACAGAAATCGAAACAGGTGTCAGTGATGCGTAGTCCAAAATACATGTATCCTAGGGTTAAATATGACACCAAGCTTATGAAGGATCAGATAGTTGCTGGGAAGAGGGTTGAAGTGGTGGCTAGGGAACAAAGTCTTTAAAGAGTTTCAAGGACAATGGTTAACACTGGAAGGAATTACCGCTTATTGAGTAAGACTGTTGGGACAAGCACACTGACAGTTTAGAGACAGCAGGGGGTCAAGAGAGTTGGTGGAGATACACTTGACATCATCTGTGCAATTGTACAAGGGAAGGACAGCCATTCTAATGAATGAAAGAGAACCACTGACACACCTTCTTCTCTAACACGGAATATTGTAAATTTCTACAACAGCAGTTCCACAAGATAGTGCGCGACACTGCTCAACTGGAGTTTTGCTCGTACTATGATAAGCAATAACATTTAAATTATTAAATCTGCACGTGCAATCCCTTTGGCTTAGAATTTCTGATCAATTTAAAGGAACAAATTTCTGTAGTCAACACTTTGAATCACGAAGTAGGCAGGGGCATGCCCCCAATAACAGAAACAAATTCAGCATTTAAATGCTATAGAAATCAATTGAGCATTTAACCCACACTTAAATCAATAAAATAATATAATCAACAGATTCTGATATACACTACATAGGAAATATTAAATGAAGGTTTGTAAGGCATTTCATAATGATTGTAGAAAGATTGGACAACAGAATTGACAACCTGTAACTTAATGCTTTAGGAATTTTTTTTCCATTTGTCCTGGACCTAAGATCCACCACAATACTGGCCAACATCCTGTAAACACTTTTCAAAGATGTTACTTTGTTCAGCAGATACAATAAATTAGTTACCTTGGGGCTAAAGTAATAGAATGTTGTATTGCTTCTGATTAGGGATTATTTCTAAAATATCATAACTTGCTCACTGGTCTACCGAGCACTCAGTGTATTCAAGTTTCCATTTCAAGGATCAATGCCTTTTCTTACTCAGTGGGCCAAATTTTTTGTTAATCTGTTTGGAACAATTTTTGAAGCCTTGTGGTTTACTTACCAAACAAATTAAGTGTGCTCTTCTGTACATGGCAGCTATATTCCAGAACTTGGACCGTATGATTGGAAATAGATCATTGAATTGAATGTAGTGGATATATAATTGAAATGAATGTAGTATCCGTGAATATTTATTGCTCAATATCTCTAAGCATGAAGGAGAATTACATACTTATATTGATGATCTGAAGCAGCAACTGCATCTTCCATTCTAAAAGGAGAGAATATTTTAAGCGCAAGATCAACTGTGTACATATAGTTAAGTAATCTGTATATAAAGTGTTATTACATTATTCCACATCATTATTGAAAAAAAATGTCAAACAAAATTGCCATGCTTTTGAAGCATGCTATGGACACAGTTCCATGTTTTAAAATAAATCCTTTGTGGTTTATGTGACCTGATCTAATAGGATGTTGAATGTACCCCAACGAGGATTTTAAAAAAACTTCTAAAATAATGAATTTGAATATCCTATTTGAAGTACTTTCTTAAACTTGTAACCGTAAAATATTGACTTGTCACATGGCAAAAAGGCTCAATGTTATTAAAGGAACCAGATTTTTCTCTATTACATACAAACCCAAAATATGACAGGATTTATTCTCAGGCAGTATATACATGATACAAATTGTAAATACAAAAGTCATAATGCATTTAGCAATCCTTTATTGAAGATAACAAGGTGGTTATGATCACTGTATTGTATGAAACATCACAAATATCATACAGGGAATATACTATAGTCAGTACAGGGAAGGACCAGAGTCAACAGTCCGTGGACAGTAAGAAACCACTTGGACACTCTTCATCCCATCCTCAAACAACCCCATAATCTCAACAAAGGGTCAAAACACCTGTTAACATCATCTTCTTCAGGACATTTTTATTGTTGTAGCTAAAATCTAGTGAATAAATAAAAACACGGGCAATAATCATACTCTCTAGGCCAAGAATCATACCTACACAATGAACTAAACAATTGGGGCAGCTGGTTGTAGGCACCAGTGTTCAAAGGGTGTATGGTAACAGGCAGCTTTCCAGCATAAGGACTTAATGAGGGGGGAAAAAAAAACAAAGTTAGAGAAATACAAATGAATTCCATTGTATACAAATCCAATCAGCAACACTCATTAGTATGTTTCAATCACAATTAAGGGCATTTCTCAACAGTACACCATCAACTGACTAGCTGAATCATTTAAATCTTACAAGGCATCCATAGCATGTGTTTTGTGTACAAGTGGATACATTCATTGCTCTCTCTGCCCTCAAATGCTGCTCAAATCCCCTTCCCCTCAACCATTAGCTTAAACCGAACTTTAGTACATGCACAGCTCAAACTTACTCAGTAAAATTGTGTTATTGCAGAAATATAAATCAAACCAAGAATCTTCAAGTACCTTAAAAGACAGCCACTCTGTACCATGCCCATTCCACAATGAATGAAAAGAAAAATCACTGAACAAAATTAAGAAACGTATTTTGTAAAGCTTAAATTCACAATAGAATATTTTAAATTGCATTTATAAATCTATGTGATCTCTAGTTTTATAATTGTTAATGCAAACAATTCTCTTTTGCAAAACTATACCCCAGTTTACACAAGGCTGTGTCTTTATTTCTGCTGCAAATCAATGATACTAATAGAAAACCACATGTAGAACAAAATCACAATTTACAATATTGTGTGAGAAAGGCAAATTTTATAGCGATATTTTCAACTTCTGCAATAATGAGTGGGATGTCTGAAGCAAATGACAATTGACATAGAAGCATAAATTAATCTATTCAGTTTTGTCCAAAGGTTCTGCTTAGCAAGAGCTTATAATCTACACATGCTTTAAAATCATAAGGGAACTTTACCATACATTTGCTCCATTTATTGCCAAATGCAATGTTATCTTCAAGCAAGCAGTAGACAACATATACTGCATATCGGACAGCTGAGAAAACTGAGTATTTGGTAGTACAGCAGAAATTGAAGTGAAGAATTACACGAAATAAATTTCTACAGCATTCTGCTTACTGCATGTTCCCTCTGGGCCTGAGATAGGTGCAGAAGCTCTCAACCTTGAACCTTGCAATCAAGTAATGCCTTATACAGCAATTTGTACATGCTCATGTCCGGCGAGTTAGATTTAAATTAACAGTACTCAGTGCATCTTCCAAATGAAACTAGAAATCCATGCACCTCAGATACTTTTATTACATCTGCTACAGCATCACCATTCCTTTAGGCAACAAGTTGGGTACAGATGCAATCAGTAAGTCTGAGGCAATCAACAAAATACTGTTTTACAGGAAGATGCGCAAGAGTGGCAATATTAGAATATGCAAAAAAAAATGAACAAATGGTGTATAATTCTAACAATTAAGTTCCTCCTGCCCTTCTGACAAAATGACTTTAAAAGAAGATCCTTTGGATTTTTAATTTCCCTTGTAGTAAATAAAAGGTGTGTGAACGAAGGTTTCTTCCATATTTCAAACCAGGAAATTCTTAGCGATTCTAGCCTATTTAACTACCAGGGGTCTTCAAGATCTGCGGAACCCTGTGAGAAACAAAACAATACTATTACACTTGCATTCTCTACCATGTGCACAAAAGTTTTGTAAATGCCTTGCAAATTTCAA
Source organism: Pristis pectinata (assembly GCF_009764475.1). Taxonomy (NCBI): domain Eukaryota; kingdom Metazoa; phylum Chordata; class Chondrichthyes; order Rhinopristiformes; family Pristidae; genus Pristis; species Pristis pectinata. The sequence goes on from NC_067407.1 coordinate 119,496,157, forward strand.
ATATAAAAAGGAAAGTACAGAGGTGACATGTTACTTTAAGAAGCTGGAACAGGTAAGCATAAAGCAATAGAATCTGTCTTAATACTGGATACACAGCAGTGAAAAATCTATCAGCAGGACATAATAACTTCTTGTTTGGGAAGGGGATAGTGGTCCATGGAAAGAGGGGATAAAAAGCACAAACTGACAAATTCAAAAAACAATTCATATTAACAAACAACAATTCAATTATTTTAAAAAGCTTGTAATTTGCATTATTTCAAATATTGTACATCTTTATATCAAATATAAATTTGATTGCACAAATTAACCTTTCAGTGTAATCTCATTTAGGAGAGGATGTGAAGAGATTGCTGAACAGAGAATCATATTACATTCAAAATTCAAAACCTATCTAATTTAGGACGATATGATAATGAATCTTGGAGTATCTTTGTTCTTCATCAATGTGTAATGCATTTTCACCTCTGTCTAAAACATTAACATGGGTGCAAGATAAGAAAGCTTGAAATCTGTTTAAGAAAACAGAAAATATGAAATAATCATCTAATTGCAAAATTAAACTTAGTATGAAGTTACAGTTTTGATGAAATTTCGATATTGTAATCAAGATCTTGCCTGCAGTAATAAAACTATATTAATTTACAACACAAAGAAATTTTAGGCTCTTTCTTCAAAACAATTACTGACAGATTTTAAATTTTCAATGAATACATCAGCCTTTTGGAGCAAGTGTGTTTAAGCTTGTTTATTGAATGTTTGATGAACTGCTTGCTAGTATAACAGTTCCAAGTATTGCAAATATAAAACAATATAAACAAATCTGTACTTTCATCCCAGTCTATCATACATTTTTTCTGCATATTCAATAAAATGATGAGGCCATGTAGAAAAGTAGTTGTCTTGTGTAGAGTATTTAAAACTCAGCAGTACAATTCAAGCTCAAATTTTATATTGAAACCTGTTGATCAAATTTTAAAAATAATCAGAAGTTCACAAAACACAAAGTCTAAGAACAGAAAAGAAACTATTTTCATCTCATTCTTTCTATCGTTAGCATATACTGGGATGGCAAATGCCAAACATTTTAGAAATGATGTTTCTTTTATATATACCAGATCTCTCTCTAACACCAGCAGTGCTTTCATCTTTTCTTCAGATAAATTCTGTATGTACAATCTTAAAAAAAACCAACTTAGATCTTCAGCACAACTAACCCAGTACAAGGTCAAATGTTACAAGTGTTCCTTTGGAATATGCCATAATAATTTCTTGTGGCAACCTGTACATTGTATTCTTTGATTTTGCCAGGATCCTCCAAACCAAAGATGTTTATGTTTTGAATAAAACTTTAGTTTATATTGTAAAGCAATGTGTAGAAATCATGATATGCTAAGCATTTGCTTTAAGTGTTATAAGTATATACAAAATGATGCATTTAATTAACAGTTTAGAAAAACTGTAACTGGGATGTATTAAAATATTCAAGTTTATAATAATTTTCTGTGTTAAATGCTTTTTTTCTTAAAATGCAAATGTAATGTAATGTCTAGACAAGTCACTTACCAAACGTAAAACACAACCAGCTGGTTTCACGTTTTATTTTATAATCATTTATTGTGGTGAACAAAGTAGATCCAAATTAACTTGTAATAAGCAAGTTAAACAATGGTCCAGACATACTGTAAAGCTTTATTGGACATTAAAAACAGACAAATCTCCTCTCTCACTGAATACTGCAAAAAGAACATACCACAAGGGACAGTTCACAAATAACTAACATTTATACTAAACCATGGTGGATTTATCAATGTCATAAGCATATTTTTAGAATCATGCATTTACTACATTTACAATTTTACAACCAAAATTAATGCGCTACAGATAGGTTTTGAAAATTAGCTGTCACTGTGTAGGCTATTATGGCAACCGAACAACAAAACTTGAAATTACAAACACAAAACACAATAAAACCATGCAATAGAGATCATAAACTCATGCGGTGTTATAAATTATAACAGAGTCGATACACAATGCTGAAAGCGTGAGCACTTAAGGCATTTCTCATTTATTACTACATCTTCATCAGTTCAGTTTACATCCTTAGGACGATTCTCCTCATCTGTTCGCAACCTGGTCTCTGATTCTCTAGCAGGCATAACTGCAGTAGAAACAGCTTGCTCGGTAGTGCTTGCTTCCCCCTGGATCTGAGCTAGCCTGTAATTAGCCAGCATCTCCTCCATTAGGTGACGGTAGTTCCCCCTATGATTAATTCTCAATTGTCTGAGTGTCTCGAGCAATTTGCCCGGTCTTGTTCCCCCTTCATCTGCTCCAGTAGGGTCCTTTTCAAGATTTAATACCCCAGCGTGAGTAAACAGCCTATGATAATTTTTTGGACTATCAAACACACAAAATAATCAATTCTTTAAAAGTGCTCACTGTTAATAAATATTCAATTCATATTTGTGACTCCCTTTGAAGTTACACCTGTGCAATATAAAGACAAGCTAATTCTATTATTAGAAATGCAGCAGAATAAGTAGAAATTGAGTCTTAAGGTCCTGCGTTGCTGAGCCCCTTGTATATCTGAATAACTTTAAAAAGGTACTAACCAATATCAAAAAGGGACTGACATACATAAAATGATTGTATATTAACTAATATGAAATAGTTTGAAACATTTTTAAACTTATTCAACAGTGTTGAAAATGTTTTCATGAAAAATCTGTTTTTATTATGTAATATTAGCAGTATTCAGACCAGAACTTTAAAATGAAATTTACCTTAACATGTTTCCTCAGCCATAACCTTTTTAAATTCTATCCAGTTTTAAAATGTATTTTAACTTTCATATTATGCAGGTATTTCCTAAGACAACCTAATGAATTATTGCATAAAACTAAAGTTAGCCCAAAGTACTATACTGCATACAGTTTTAGTGACCATATGAAGAATATGATGGCACAAGAGAGGGCAATGGGATTTAGAATGGTGTTGCAGGATTAGAGAATATTAGTCTTGAAAGACTGACAAGGGCGGTGGCGTTTTCCCTGCAATAGATGCAGCTGACAGGAGATTTAATTAACATATAAAATTATGGAAGACCTAGTTTGGGTGAACTGGCGTATATTACCTCAGCAGTCAATAATGGGCAGTGGGGAGGAGCATGCATACAAGGTGACAGGTAGAATGGTTACAGGGTATTTAAGGCATAAGGAATAAGGAATAAAACTTTCATCCAAAGGTAATAGCCTTCTGGGACTCAATGCATTAAAGGATGTAAATGACACAAGCCCTTAGCATATTTGGTCCTTGCATAACCTCTAATGTCAGAAAGGAAGAGCTGCATGGGAAAAGTTGGATTGCAGTTCTTCAGCTAGCAAGCATATAATGAGTTGAATGACCTTGCCTGAACTGAAAGTGGCTAAATCATCAGAACCATTGACCAGAATCTTCAGATGTGCTTTGGATGCAAGGATCAATGCCAGAGGGCAGAGATGAGCAAAAGTTCGAAAACGGGAGGAAGGTTAAGCTAAATACATCATTTAATGTCGGTGGTGAGAAAGTTTTTTGAAAACATTGATCCAATCATCTGGAGGAAAATGGATTATTTAAGGCAAGCCAGCACAGATTGTTTGAGGGCAAATCGTCTTTAACAATTTGATAGCATTTTTTAAAAAAATACAGTAACATGTAGAGTTGATGAGGGGAATGCAGTTGATGTTGTGTTTTCATAAAGGTCTACATAACAAGCTTATCAACAACACTGGAGCACATGCAAAAAAAGAACATTGATGGCATGCAGGCAAAGTTGGTTAAGTAAGAGACAACAAAGGGTCATGGTGAATGATTGCTTCTTTGGACTGAAGGAAGGTGAATTTTAGATCCAGTGATCAGTGTTATAATCATTCTTCTTTTGATCTATACTGATGACTTTGGCTTGGGGGGTCTAAGCTGCAATTTCTATATTTGTGGATAACACAAACTTAGTAGCATTGTTAACTGATGGTGATAGATTGCTGCAGATTGGTGAAATAGACAGTTGAACCTTCATGTAGAAAAATGTGAGGTAATGCATTTTGGTTGGAAGAATGACGAGAAGCAATAGAGAATGCAGTTCTAACAAGGCATGCAAGAACAAGGGTTCATGATGGTATGGGTGCACAAGTGATTGAAAATGACAAAGATAGATTGAGAAAGCAGCTAATAAGACATGCATAATTTTATCACGAGAGGTACAGAGCACAAAATCAAGGAAATTATGCTGAATCTTTATAAGACACTAGTCAAGCCTCTACTGGAGCAGGGTGTTCATTTCTGGTTGCCGTATGTAGATATGAAGACAGGAGAGATGGTCCAGAAAAGATTTACAAGAATGTTTCCTGGGATGAGGGACTGCAGTTACAAAGATCAATTAGAGAAACTGGGTCTGTTTTCTTCGGAGAAAAGGGAAGGGACACCTGACAGAAGTATATAAAGTGACAAGAGCTTTGTAGAGAGTATATAGTGGGAAGCTGTTCCCTTAGGTTGAAGGGTTGAAGAATAGAGCTCATAGGAATAAAATAATGAATTATGAGTTGCATGAGAAAAACATTTTTTTATGTGGTGTGGTTGGTATCTGGAATGCACTGCTTGACAGATGGAGTGGAAGCAGATTCAATTGGAGCTTTCAAGAGGGAACCGGATAAATATATAGTGGTGAAAAATTTGCAAGGCAACAGACAAAGGGCCAATGGGAAGAAGTAGAGAGTTCCTCTGGTAGAAAGCCATCACAGATATGACAGGTTAAATAGCTTCCTTTCATGTTGTAACCATTCTCTGACTCCTTTGCCAATAAGTCTGAATAAATGAATAATCCCGCTTCTCCAAAAAACTAAAATGCCCATTAGGTTTTAGCATTGAGTAAGTGATTAAATCTCCTGAGTACAGGTATTATTACATTTCATTACCTTTTGATAAGCAGATCTGTATTATAATGTAAGGGGGGCCTTTTAAAAATTTGAGCTGGCACCATTAGAAAAGGCACCATTGTATTTGTTTCAGTTCTATAAAGATGATTATAACAGTTTTTCATTATGTACTATAGTATTACTGGAACATATTCTCAATGTTGATCACATTAGTCTTTAGACCTATATTGTTTAGTCCATCTGCATCATGGCGGTAATACTGAACTATAGCAGCATTACGCTAAACTCGTATTACCTGCATACATAAATAAAGTGCCACATTTGCATATTTCGCTCTCGTTCCCAGTAATTACTACAGCCATAAGCAATCTGAATTTAACATTTATATAGTGTTAGTGCAACCAGGTACCAGTAACTCCAAAAACTGAGGAGAAAATAAATCAGCCAGTCAGCATTTTAGGCTAAAATATTAAATGGATATTTTTTAAGGTTTTATATCATTCCAGGAAAATATTATAAGACATAAAATATTATATCTATTTTAAAATTTAGATCCATTTACTCTAACTGCAAGTAGAATACCTCCAATTCAAATTTCCAAGTAATCTACACCGTCACATATCAGAAGCTGGCAGATAGTGCTACTTTTTATTGTTTGCTTTTGAAAGAATAGGATGCTTTCATGAAAGTTTCATCTTTATTCTTTTTAAATAAGCATTTTGACGCCAATAGTCAATTAAAATAAGTGAATATTGTCTAATACTTAAGGTCTAGGTTATTTGCAGCTTACTGGGAAGGCAGATGTGGCCTATTGCATTTTGATCAGGAAATAAAAGAGAGCAATAGCCAAACATTCTCATTGGACACAATCCCAATATACTATTTAATAATATAAATATAACATTTTTTAAGCAACTGTAGTAAAACTGTGTGTGGAAATACATTTTGATCATTGTGAGCTGTTTACTAGCTTGGTAACCATATCTTTAGATTTTAGCAAAATAAATATACATCACTAAGAAAATGTAACTGAAGTACACGTTTACCTGTAAGTAATACAAGGTGTTTCTGGTGGGCATGACTAAAACAGTATAACCCATCATAATAACAACACCTGTGGCTTCTCAGCAATCTCTACTGAATGACAATAATATATGCAAATGCTTGGAAAAAGAATCCTGGGGAATCCTAGTGAACTTTTTATATACATGTTTACATTTTCTGCCAAATTATTATGCCCATCAAAATGATGAATGTCAGGATTAGAACACGAGTTTTCACAACTGGCACTGAATCAGATACAGAATATGCGAACTAAAGTCACTCATTTGGAAAATAATATGCATCAACCAAGGCTTGGAAAGAACACTTAATGTTATCCTTTTATGAAATTCTCAGTTCCTGCAACTGCTTCTGAATAAAGTGGCATGTTCCACACAATTTGTTCTAAATTCTAGACTGCTTTGTGGTAAGGAACTACATTATTTATAAACTATCCTTTGAAAGGCCAATTTCATTTTGTATTCTTCAACTTGAATTCTACAACTTATTTAAAACACATTTCCTTTCTACAGTTGAGGATTGTAATGACTTCTCTGTGTACTTCATCCACGCAGGTGCCCTCTTTTAAACATTACCATATCTTAAGCTTTGATCATAGAAAGTTCAGGGTGAAAGTAAAAATAAAGTGGAAAAAGGGTATGCGGAGAATACTGGAGCAAATGTAGAAAGGAATCCAAAAATTCTCTAAAAGCTTGTAATCAGTAAACATGTAGTAAGAGGAGAAGTGGGCCTGATTAGGGAACAGAAAATAAATTTATTTATGGAGGCTGGGGTACTAAACAAGTATTTTATCAAATACAGTGATATTAAAGCCTCAGTAAAAAAAAAGATACCAAATGATAATCCAGAAAATTATACGCCAGTGCGCCTCACGTCAGTGGTAGGGAAGCTTTTACAGAGGATTCTTAGGGATAGGACTTACTCACATTTTAAAAAGCATGGGCTTATTAGGGATAGTCAGTATGGCTTTGTCCAGGGCAGGCAATGCCTTACAAACTTAATTGAGTTTTTTGAGGATGTGACAATGATGATTAATGAGGGTAGGGCAGTGGATGTAGTCCACATGGACTTTAGTAAGGCACTTGACAAGGTCTCTTATGGTAGGCTGATCCAGAAGAATGAGATGCGTGGGATCTATAGAAAGTTGGTAGATTGGATTCAAAATTGGCTTGGCCATAGAAGATAGAGGGTAGTAGTGGAAGGGTGTTATTCTGACTAGAGGTCTGAGACCAGTGGTGTTCTGCAAAGAGCAGTGCTGGGAAGTCTCTTATTTGCGATTTATATAAATGACTCGGGACGAAGATGTAGATGGGCTGAAGAGCAAGTTTGCAGATGACACAAAAATTGGCAGAGTTGTGCATAATGAAGAAAGTTGCCAAAGAATACAGCAGGATATAGATTAGTTGCAGATATGGATGAAGAAATGGCAGATGGGGTTTAATCCGGGCAAGTGTGAGGTGTTGCACTTTGAGGGCAAATGTAAAAGCAAAGTAACAGTAAATGGCAGGACCTTTAGGAGCATTGATGTACAGAAAGATCTTGGAGTACGAGTCCTTAGCTCTCTGAAAGTGGCAACACAAGTAGATCGGGTAGTAAAGGTGGTGTATAACGCGTTTGCTTTCATCGGTCAGGGCATCAGGAAATCATGCTGCAGCTGTATAAAACTTTGGTTAGGCCTTATTTGGAATATTGTGTGCAGTTTATCCACCTTGTGTATATCTACCTTATCAGTACCTAGTCTGGAAGCCTTCTTTGCCTTGCCAATTAAAGTGCACATCTAGAGACTATTTGACAAGGTCCCTCACGGTAGGCCGATACAGAAAATTAAAAAGCATAGGATTCATGGTGATTTGGCAGTTTTGATTCAGAATTTGCTTGCCATTGAAGACAGAGGGTAGTGGTGGAAGGGTGTTATTCTGGCTGGAGGTCTGTAACCAGTGGTGTTCCACAGGGAACAATGCTGGGGCCTATGTTCTTTGTGGTATACATAAATGACTTGGAAGAAAATGTAGATTGGTGGGTTAGTAGGTTTGCCGATGACAAAGATTAATGAAATTGTGGACAGAGTAGAGGGCTGACAAAAGATAAGGCAGAAAAGATCAGTGGGCAGAGAAATGGCAGATGGAGTTTAATCTGAGCCAAGTGTGAGGTGTTACACTTTGGGAGGTCAACTGTAAGGCAAAAGTCTACAGTTAATGGCAGGACACTTAACAGCATTGATGTCTAGAGGGATCTTGGGGTCCAAGCCCATACCTCCCTGAAAATGGCCATGCAAGTAGATAGGGTAGTAAAGGCGGCATATAGCATGGTTGCCTTCATTGGTCAGGGTACTGAATAAGTCACTCTGCAGCTACAGAAAACTTTGGTTAAGTTGCACTTGGGAGGATCATGTGTAATTCTGGTCACCCCCTGGCAGAAAGGATGTGGAGGCTTTGGAAAGGGTGCAGAAGAGGTTTACCAGGACAAACTTGGGTTCTTTTTTCTCTGGAGCATCAGAAGCTGAGGGGAAAGCTGATAGAGTTTATTAAGTTATGAGAGGCATAGATAGACAGCCAAAATCTTTTTTCCCAGGGTAGAAATGTCAAGTACTAGAGGACATGCATTAAAGGTGAGAAGGTGAAAGTTTAAAAGAGATGTGCGGGGCAGTTTTGTTTTAAAAACACAGAGAATGGTAGGTGCCTGGAACGGGCTACCAGGGGTAGTGGTGGAAGCAGTGACATTTAAGAGGGTGTTAGATAGACAAATGAATATGCAAGGAATGATGGGATATGGATCATGTTCAGGCAGAAGAGAACATAGAACACTACAGCACAGTACAGGCCCTTTGGCCCACAACGTTGTGCCGACATCCTGCTCTAAGATCTACCTAACCCTTCCCTCCCACATAGCCCCTTATTTTTCTATTATTCATGTGTCTATCTAAGAGTCTCTTAAATGTCCCTAATGTAAGAGATTTAGTTTAATTTGGCATTGTGTTTGGTGCAGACATTTTGGGTCAAAGGGCCCATTCCTGTGCTGTACCATTCTATGGTCTATACTTGTTGTGATAGTACATGCCTTCAACACCTACTCAGGCAGTGCATTCTAGATTTCGATCGCCCTCTGGGTGAAAAAAAAATGTCTCCTCAGATATCCTCTAGACCCCTTACCCTTTACCCATGCTCACTAGTTTGAGACTCCACTGCTATGAGGAAATGTTTCCTATTATCTACCCTATGTCCCTAATCACTTTGTATTCCTCTATCAGATAGCCCCTCATTCTCCTCTATTCAAAGGAGAACAAACCTAGCCTATCCAACTGAAATGCTTCATCCCAGGCAACATATCGATAAATCTCCTCTGCACCCTCTCCAGTGCAGTCACATCCATCCATCCTTCGGCAACTACAGCCGAACACAGAACTCCAGCTTTGGTTTAACTAACTTATCAAAGTTGTACCATAACCTCTCTACTCTTATATTCTGTGACACAACTAACGAAGGCAAGTATCCAAATGCCTTCTTCACATCTTATCTAACTGCGCTGCCATCTTCAGTGATCCTTGGACTTGCACACCAAGGTTCCTTTGTCCCTCAATACTCTCTATTCATTCATTGTGTATGCCTTACCCATGTTAGTTCTCCCAAAGTCACACTGATCAGTATCAGATTTCATCTGCCATTGATCTGCCCATCTTATCAAATGATCATTATCACCTTTAGCCTCAAACTACCTTCCTATCAACACCACTACTACTTTTTGTGTCCATGAACCTCAGCTCACCTCATCACACCATTATTTATTTTGATGTGCACCAATTCTGCACTACTGGAGGGCGAGGAAAAAAAATGTGAGATGCCTGGGTCTGTGTGGAACTAATGTAATATGGCATATCAACTGAACTGAGACTTGCCAATTTACACAACCAATTTCAAATGAAAGGGGTTCAAACCTTCCTACTCTGCCTGGAGAACAGCACTTAATTTTATCCAGTTCTTCATTTTTTTTATTAAATACTAGTCCAAATATGTGCTCTGGTAGTGCAAGATCAGAATGGTTCAATTACTGTTAGAAAGCAAAACACTCCAAATACTGGAAATCTGAAATAAAAAAAAACTTCCGAAGTTGTGCGGCAGATCATCGGCAGAGAAAGAAATGGAGTTATGTTTCAGGTTGACGTTTTTTCATCAAGATTGATGAAAGTTAAAAATAAAAGTTCTTTTTGGTTTGAATGATAGAAAACTCTTCAGAGAAGTTCTGATGGACCTCAGACTCTTCCACCACTTTCTAACTTCTTTCTAACTTTCATCAGTTCTCCTGAAAGAGCATCAACCTGAAATGGTAAGTCCATTTCTCTCTCCACAAATGTTGCCTGACCTGCTGAGTATCTAAAGCAGTTTTTGATATACAGTCTAATTGCTGTAGCATATTAAGATTGCTGTGCCAGATTAAGATCATTCTTTTGACATTGTTAGCCAAATTCCAATGCAATTTAGAAATGAAAGTTCGAACAGTTTTCACCCAAGTTCTTAAAGGGGAATAACAGCACTGCCAATAAGCTGATACCATTCAACAATCTAATTTATAGATTCTACAATGTGAAAAGTTTCAGGATGGCATAAGTTATAGGAGGAGATAAAGGGATATTTTTCACTGCATCTAGCCTGAGATGAGTCTACAAGAGCATAAGCATTCACAGGGTGCCAGAAATAGAAGTTACCCCTTCCTTAGATTCACTGATCTTGATGAGCATAATTCATTGAAAATATTGCAAAAAGATTGACTTTTGCACTTCATTTCTTCCATAAATTTTCCAATTTTGTTACATTCAATAACTTTCAACATTTTTATTCGAGTACAGTTTAACTAATTAAGTAGAATGTGCTTACACGTTTCAAATTCATTTTTCATAAAAAATGCATTTTTGCAAAAAATGTTTCTGTTGGCCCAAATGATCTATTTTGCTGCATAGTAGGATATGTCAACAATTTATCACAAGAAACTTTACTCCAAGCAAACCTTTTGCTTAAGAATGTAATAAAATGGGGAAAAAAAACATCACAGTCAACATTGTGTGTGCATTCTAATCAGGAGCAAAGTCCTGCATCTGTTTTGTGCAATAACATTATAAGCATAAGAAAATAAAACTCACCCCATCATCATCCCTGTGTGGATTCAGTCTATTATAAACAGCTTCAATCACACTGCGCCTAAAGGGATTACAGAAACACAAACTATTAAACTTTTTTTTCCTGTTATTTGCAAAGAAATGAAGCAACTGTATAGTGCAAGACCATCACTTCTAACAAAATGTAATTAGGTAATAAGTCAAGAAATCCAGTTTAAAGGAAATATGACAGTTGAACACAAGTTAAATTTCTCTTAGGTGCCTCATTTAACACATCTTTCACAGATACATATTTCTCCCCATTGTGAATGAATATCAGAGAAAATGGTTCAAGTATTTGAGGATTTAATAGGGTGCTTCATTTCAGTCTGAAACAGATTGGACCGGACTACCTATTACATAGAAAATGAGAAAATGATTCAGCCCTTGCGGCTTTTCAACCAGTTAGATCTGGATCTGTGAGAGGGATAAGAACAACAGATTTAATGGGGTGGGAGACGGTACTTAAGATGAAAGAACAGTTATTATCAGCTAACATCAGACAGGTGGTGAACTTGGGTGAGAAGGGGAATCAATGGAAAAAGAGGAAGACGTCATCGACGTGAGCTTGGCAAAGTCACTACAGGAGACTGGAGGAAACAAGACTAAGACATGACTTCAGAGTTAGGACAAAAGAGAACCTTAAAAATATGGCCCAGTGGACCACGAAATGGCAGAAAGTGGTAAATAGAGTTGAGTTTGTGATCTCAATCCCAGTTACAAAGTTGTGCATAAACTTCAAACATACTGCTGGAAGAGATAGGGGAGAAGTTTAAGGCGACAGCTGGAAGGAGAGAAAGAGATGAAGATAAAAGAACACATAAAATAAAAGCAAAAGTACGCTATTAGGTCCCTCATACCACCTCCATCATTCAGCAGGATTGTGGCTGATCAACACCACTTTCCAACATACAGATAACCTCATATCCCTTGATTCCTTCAATAGCTATAAATCTTATGATCTCAGTCTTGAATATACTTACCGACTATGACTACCTCTCGTGTACAGAACCCACCTCAGCTGGGTGAATAAATTGCATCTCATCTATGTCCAGAATGGCCACCTTTGAGAATATAATTTGGTAATGGACATGCCAGCTAGGGGAAATCATCAATTCCACATCTAACCTGACAATCCGCATAAGAATTTTGTATTTTTCATGAGAACATTTCTTATTCTTCCAAACACTAGAGAGTATACACCAATGTTTCTTTTACCCTCATGCACAAAGCCACCACGCCAGGAATTAATCTGATGAATTTTAACACCACTCCTCTAACCCTACTCTTTCTTATGTAGGGAGGTGAGACCTGCATATAATGTGCCACATATGGTCACACTAGCGCCCTATGTTATTGGAGCAAGATTTCTCTATTCTGACAGTAAAATCCTCTGGCAATAATAGCTAACATTCTTTCTAACTGCCTGCTGTATCTCTGTCCCTCTGAACACCAATACCTTTCAATCTCTTGCCATTTAAATCACCTTTTTATTTTCCTACCCAAGATGATGAATGTACATTTTTCTATATCGTACTCCATCTACCATATCCTTGTCCATTCATTTACCTGTCAACAACCCCATGAAGGCTCACAGCATCCTCCTCAGAACCCACTCTGCTAGTTTTATGTTAGCATCTGTGGCAGGTAAGTTACAGAAAGTAGTAAAAGTTAATGGTAGACCAGAGACTGGGAATTTTTCAGGAACCAGCAGCGGAGGACTAAAAAGCTAATAAGGAGGGAGAAAACTGATGACAAGAGTAAAATGGTAACTAATGTCAAAACAAACAGCAAGTTTCTATGGATATATATATATAAAAGAAAAAAGGCAGCTGAGGTAAGTATAGGAATCATGGAGAGTGAAACTGTAGTAATAAATGGAAACAAGGAAATGGCAGATAATTAAAACAATACTTTGCATCAAGCTTCATAGTTGTAGACATTGTAACTATCCCAAAGATAACAGATGGGCCAGTTTCAAATGAGAGAGAACAACTTTTAACAACCCCAATCACCAGAGATTAAGTACTGGAAAGACTAATAAGACTAAAGACAGATGAGTGAGCTCTGAGAGAGTACCAACAGACTGGAAAATGGCAAATGTGGTGCTGTTTTTCAAAAAGGGAGACAAAAAGCAGCAAACTGTAGATCAATTAATATCTGTTTTTACGAAGTTACTGGAGTGTATAATCAAAGGAGGAAAATCTAGCCATTTACAAAAGCTTAATGCAGTCAAAACAAGTCAACATGGATTTCTGAAACGGAAATCATGTCTGATAAGTTTACTTGAGCTCTTCAATTACAACAAGCATAGTTGATTGAGTGGAACCAATAGATGGAGTGCATTTGGAATTTGATCAGGTACCATATAAAAAGTTGCTGCATGAGATAAGAGCTCATGGTATTGTAAGGAAGGGAGGGGAGGGGAAGTGAATTGAAAACAGTCAGCCATAACCATACTGAATGATCATACAGAATCACTGCACTTATTTAAGTTTAAAATGCTAGTCTTAGACCCATTCTTCTCATCAAACTAAATGTCATTATGATCTCTGCTACATAGAGACAACTTCATGATGAGATCATTAACTAATCCCATGACATTGCAGGTCCAGTATGGTCTGTGCTCCAGAAGGTTCCAGAACAGGTTGGTCTAAGAAACCTTCCTGTAGACACTCTTATGAACTCCTGATCTGGGTTACCTTGGCCTTCTGATTTTTTTTCCAATCTATAAGTCAGAGTATGGAAACAGGCCCGTTGGCACAACTGGTCGATGCCGACCAAGATGCCCCATCCAAGCAAGTCCAATTTGCCAGCATTTGGCCCATAACCTTCTAAACCTTTCCAATCCATGTACCTGTCCAACTGTCTTTTAAAAGTTGTTATTGTACCTGCCTCAACCATTTCCTCTGGCAGCTCATTCCACATGGACACCACCCAGTATAAAGAAAGTTTTAATTATCTGCCATTTCCTTGTTTCCATTTATTACTACAGTTTCTATCTCCATGCTCCTCTTAAATCTTTTGCCTCTCACCTCAAACCTATGCTGTCTAGTTCTTGATACCCCAACTTTGGGGAAAAAGACTGAGTGCCTTCACCCTTTCTATGCCCCTCATGATTTTATACACCTCTATAAGATCACCTCTCAGTCTCTTATGCTCCAAGGAATAAAGTTCTAACCTGTCCAACCTCTCCCTATAACTCAGTCCCTCAAGTCCTGGCATCATCCTTGTTAATGTTTTCCACATTTTTTCCAGGTTAATAACATGGTGACCAAAACTTAACACAATACTCCAATTGTGGCCTCACTAGCGTCTTGTACAACTGCACCTTGACCTCCCAACTTTTATACTCAATGCCGACTTAAGACCAGCGTGCCGAAAGCCGCCTTCACCACCCTGTCTATCTGTGATTCTAGTTTCAGTGAACCATGTACTTGTACTCCAAAGTCCCTCTGTTCTACAACACTGTCCAAGGGCCCTGCCATTCACTGTGAAAGTCCTACCTGGATTTGACTTTCCAAAATGCAACACCTCACATTTAATCCAAATTAAACTCCATTTGCCATTCCTCGACCCACTTACTCAGCTGATCAAGATCCCCCTGTAATTTTTGATAACTTTCTTTATTGTCCACTATACCATCTATTTTAGTGTCATCTGCAAACTTACTAGCCATGCCCTCTACATTGCTATCGAGATTGTTGATATAGACGACAAACAACAATGGGTCCAGCACTGACCTGAGGCACACCACTAATCACGGGCCTTCAGTCCTAGAAACAACCTTCTACCATGACCCTCTGCTTTCTATAATCAAGTCAATTGGGTATTCAATCAGCCAGCTCTCCCTAGATTCCATGCCATCTAACCTTAAAGAGCAGCCTAGCATGCGTAACCTTATCAAAGGCCTTACCGAAGTCAATATAAACCACATCTACCACCTTGCCCTCATCAACTTTCTTGGTCACATCATCAAAAAACTCAATCAAGTTCCGAAGGCATGATCACCCATGCACAAAGCCATGCTGACTACCCCTAATCATTCCCATCTTTCCAGATGTACGTATATCTTAGCCCTCAGAATCCTCTCCAGTAACTTACCTACCACAGATGTTAGACTTACTGGTCTATAGTTCCCAGGTTTTTCTTTGCCATCCTTCTTAAATAAAGGCACAACAGTCGCTACCCTCCAGTCTGCCAGCACCTCACCCCTGGCTAATGATGATGCAAATATCGCAGCCAGGGACTCCACAATTTCTCCTCTAGCCTCCCAGTGTTCTTGGATAAACCTGGTCAGGCCTTGGATTTGTCTACCTTCATATTTTTAAGAGATCCAGCACCACCTCTACTGTAATGCAGACTACCCCAAGACCTCCCTATCTACTTTTCCTAGTTCCGAAGTCTTCATGTCTTTCTCTACGGTAAAAACAGAAGAGAAATATTCATCAAGGACCTTACCCATCTCCTGCAACTCCACACAAAGGTGTCCCCTTTGGATTTTGAGGGGCCCTATTTTCTCTCTCCAGTTACTCTTTTTCCCTTAATGGGTTTTCCTTAATCTTCTCTGCCAAGGTTATCTCATGTCTCCTTTTTTCCCTCTTGATTTCCTTCTTGAGTATACTCTTTCATCCTTTATACTCCTCTAGGGATTCACTTGATCCCAGCTGCCTGTACCTGACCCATGCCGCTTTCTTTTTCCTGGCCAGGGCCTCAATATCCCTCATCATCCAGGGTTCCCTACTCCTCCCAGCCTTGCCTTTCCCTCTAACAGGAATATGCAAACCTTGAGCTCTTACCATCTCACCATTAAAAGCCTCCCATTTGCCTATGGTCCCTTTGCCCAAAAGCAACCTATTCCAATCAACTTTTGCAAGCTCGTCTCATACTGAAAAAATACATCTTACCCCAATTTAGAACTTGAACATGTGGACCAGTTCTGTCCCTTTCCATAACTATTTTAAAACTAATAGAATTATGAACACTGATCCCAAAGTGCCCCCCACTCCCCCCCACTGTCACCTCAGTCACTTGCCCTGCCCTATTACGCAAGAGTAGGTCGAGCTTTACCCTCTCCCAAGTAGGGCCCTCTGTATATTACCCAAGGAAACTTTCCTGAATGCACTTAACAAATTCCACCCCATCTAAACCCTTAATAGTATGACGGTAGATTAAAATCACCCACAATTATTACCATACCTTTCTGATGAGCTGCCATTATTTCTTCTGTTATACTCTGTGAAATCTTATGGTTACAGTTAGTGGTTTGACCACCACCCTCACAAGAAATAGTAAAGGCAAGAAGTCACTTATCTCTGCCCATACCGCTTTTACATTCTGGATTTGTGAGCGTAGATCATCTCTCTCTATTAAGCTAAGATCAGCATTATTAACAGAGCCACTCCTCCAATTTTTCCAAGCTTCCTGTCCTTCCTAAATGTCATGGAGCTTCATAACAGAAGAAAAATAGGCAGATTGGTTTACAGAAGGTATTCCAGATTTCTGAGCCTTCTTAAATTACGATGATCAAAGAGGCATACAATACTTTAGCCTGGACTGAGGTAATATTTTCACAGGGTTAGCATACTGTCCTCATCTTTGTGATTTATGTTTCGATTTAGAAGGTCCAATATCTAATACATATAATTAACTAATCTTAACCTTATTTCCAACCAAAAATGTTGACTCAAGTATTAATTAGCATTATTCTTGCTCCTCATTCTTCCTATAAAAATGCCTCATTTGATTGTTCTTATTTGAACTTCACCTATGTCTGCATGATTTCTATTATTCTTGCCTTCATTAGTCGAGGCATTGAGTTCAAGAGTCATGAAGTTATACTGCAGCTTTATAAAACTTTAGTTAGGCAGCATCTGGAGTACTGCATTCAGTTCTGGTTGCTCCATTATAGGAAGGATGTCGAGGCTTCAGAGAGGGTGCAGAAGAGGTTTACCAAAATACTGCCTGGATTAGAGGGCATGTGCTATGAGGATAGGTTGGACAAATTTGGCTTGTTCTCTCTGGAGTAGCAGAGGCTGAGGGGAGACCTGATAGAGGTTTATAAGATTACGAGAGGCAGAGATAGAGTAGACAGCCAGTATTTGTACCTCAGGGTTGAAATGTCTAATACCAGAGGGCATGCATTTAAGGTGATGGGGGTAAGTTCAAAGGAGATGTGCGGGGCAAATTTTTTTTATTCATAGAGAGTGGTGAGTGCCTGGAATGTGCTGCCTGGGGTAGTGGTGGAGGCAAATACGATGGGGGCGTTCAAGAAGCTCTTAGATAGGCAGATGAATGTGACGGAAGTGATAGGATACGGACATTGTGTTGGCAGAAGGGATCAGTTTAGTTGGGCATTTTATTACTAATGTAATTGGTTTGGCACAACATTGTGGGCCGAAGGGCCCGTTCCTGTGCTGTACTGTTCTGTGTACTATAAGTATTAGTCTATAAACACCATCTCATTATTCCTTTTTTGCACTATTTATTTTGTAACTTACAGTAATTTTATGTCTTTGCACTGTACTACTGCCACAAAACAACAAATCTCACGGCATTTGAGACAGTGATAATAAGCCTGATTCTGATATACACATCATTTGCACTGTTCTATGCATTCTCTCTGACTTCAAAAAACTCAAATCACTTTAAATACAATTTTCTCTTAGAAATCTTTGCTGACTTTTCATGCTCATCTCCATGATTTTCTGAAAGCTTGCCTACCACTGATATTAAACTGGTAACCTGACAACTGCTAAGTTTATTCCTTTTCCCTTTAATGAATCCATATGACATTACAAAGTCCTCCAGTCCTTTGGCACTATCGTGTATCTGAAGAGGAATGGAAGATCTTAGCCAACGCAAATGCAATTTCTATTTTTGTCTATTGGAAAAGGATGCATCCCGCTACCTTATCAACTGCCAATATTCCGAGTACCCCTCTCTCTATTAGTTATCCCTTTGTTTAGCTTTGACTCTAATGCATTTAGGAAAATTTTCTATTCTGTAATGTGATAGGGAATATGATTACTTTAGAAACAGATAATCGATAAGAAACCATGCAGGAGGATTGAAGAGTTTTGTTCACTGTAACCAGTTGTCTTGTTCCTCATAATTTAACCAAATGGACAGTCAAAAAAATTATTATAAAAGCACCTTACATGCTAAGTTTATGACCGTCATTACAGATGCAAAATATTTTGTACTCACTTGCTTGCAAGGCCTCCTCCTGGGGGAAGATTAGGGATGTTCTCCATAGAGAGGGTACGCATCACATGAACCAAATCAGGCATCCCTTCTTCACTGGGTTTCAACATGATTTCTAGTTTCGATAATTAAAAAGACACATTTAATTAAAGGTACCTTTAAGCTACAAATTTACTCGTGCTCTGTGGGGCTATCAACAAAATTAAGAACTTATACAGGCAGTCCCCGGGTTAAGAATGTGCAACTTATGGACACGTGCACGTGAGCAGACTCCCATATTATTAAATTCAAAGGTCCTCTGTAAGTACACAGGTGTCAGTCAAGAAGTAATGTATCATTTTTGATAAAAGATGGCTTAGTTATATTAGATACAAGTGTCAGAAAGCAAAATTCTGCACTTAAGTATCAACTCTCAGAGTCAGTCCTAAGGAAGTAAAAAACCAGAGCTGCAAAGCTTTAAATGAAATTGAATGCTGAGGGTATTCCATTGTTAAGAGCTGATGGCACCAGGGTCCTGGATCACAGTACTTCCTCAATCAATACCAACAAAATAGGTTGGTCAGTCATTTGTGTTTGTGTGGGATTGCAGCTTGTATAAAGTTGATGCTCTGTCTACGCAAACTACAGAGTGCATTTCAAAATAATACAGAATGCATTTTGAATAAAGATCAAAATGTAGTAAAATACCATACAAATGCAGGGCTTTCCTTGAAACTAACACTTGTTGAACCCAAATAAAAAGAATAGCTGATTTTCAACACCAGATCTAAAACAAAAGTCACTTGAACCCCAAAAATGTTTTTCATGCATGAAGTGCAGATGAGATATACTAATTTAAATATTTTACATCTTTCAGCACATATAAGATCAAACTTTGAGGTAACTTGAAGGGATATCCTCGTCAGAAATGTGTTTGGTCTGTACACTAAAAGATTACATCTGAGGTAAATATTGGGCTGGATTGTGCTTGACCCAGCCCATTTCTCACATTGAGGTCGTGAGGTAACTGTGATCTCACTCATCTATTGCAGTTGCGCAGCTCCCAACATTCTTTGGTCTCACTTGTGTTACTGTTCCTGAAGCAGAGCAATCAGGGACTGCACTGCAGATAACAGAAACTAATGTCCTGCCCTGATGACTTACTGACAGCTGCTCTACTGATCAGAGACAAACATAAACAAATGTTTAATAAAACAAGTATTTTACAAAATAGTTCAAGTAATTAAAATTAGAAAACACTTATAAAAATTTGTTGAAAACCATCCTACTCAAGTAAATTAAATCAATAATATTAACTAAAATAAAGTTAACAAAATAAATAACTTACTTT
Source organism: Pristis pectinata (assembly GCF_009764475.1). Classification (NCBI taxonomy): domain Eukaryota; kingdom Metazoa; phylum Chordata; class Chondrichthyes; order Rhinopristiformes; family Pristidae; genus Pristis; species Pristis pectinata. Next base: position 119,515,811 of record NC_067407.1, read on the forward strand.
TTAGTGACGGTCAACAACCCCTTTCCAATAAATGGAGCAGGACTAGATACCTCAGCTATGGCTGGCCCAAGGCTGAGGGGCACATACAAAACGTATCTGGCCCCACATACTCATCATGTTATGGAATGCACTTGGATGTATTGGCATCCAAGGGGATGGCGGGAAGTTCAGTGCGCAACCACTGTCTGGCTGTCAGTGAAAAGTGGCTCATTTTGCCCATAGTATACTCCATTTATGATCTTAAGGAAGCATTCTATTCACAAAGTTACTCTTTATTTTGATTATCAACTAAAATCTAGCTCACTTTCAGAAGACAGTTACAACAAAACCATTGAAACTGACACCCACATAATTTTGAAAACTATGAACATAAATTAGCATGAGGCTCTTATGAAATCTGCTAAGGTGAGTAAACAAAAATCCAGAAACGTCACTGGATTCCACCATCTTATATTTCACAATTGTCCAACAATGAGGTGAATATCCCAAGTGACTTGAAAAAAAAATTGACCTTTTCCCATCGTGCAGTTGGAATGGTGGAGAGAGGAAGCCGAGGATTCACTGTAACCAGAACTAAACTAAAATTTACATGTGCTACCCACTTAACAGCCAAATGCATTTTCAAGTCTTTTCTATCCTCTCATAACCTGCCTCCTGAATTCCAAAAGGCGCAGTCTCACAAACCCTGCATGCTTTAACAAGATTAGACACTTATTTTGAAGTACAAGCAGATTCTCCAATCTTTTGAGGAAGCAATTAACCCCACCTCAGTGGTGGAATCAAGTATCTACCAAAAGCAACAGCTCCCAGTAGGAGGAATAACTTTCATTTCTATTAAAATATGTGCATTTAAAAATATTTTGATTCTTCTATTTTCTCTTCACCTATATTTTTATGATATAGCTTTACTTTTAATTATTGCTCAAGAGGAGAAAAATATTTAATACCATACTCATTGTTCTACATTTGTAATACACTGCTGTGCATTTTTAAGCTTTGAATGATGTATAAAAAAAACTGATATAAACTGGTCTGATTGAAAACTAACTGGTTTGTGAGCTAACTGAATGTCAGACACCACCTTTTTGCAAAGTATTCCAGGACAATTCAAGCAGTTCCTGATTCCCCAGAAATCCATCCATGTTCAAAATAATGTGTTTTCTGTGGTGATTTAGAATCATATCACATTCACAATATAATGAATGAAAAATCTTGGGCAAATAAGCATTCAATGACCAAATTGTATATTGATCAGTAATATTGTAATACCAGTAATATTTGATTTGTCTTCCCTGATGTATTGATTACAATATGAATTCATGGATTACTCACTGAAAAAACATCCAAAAAAAAAGTTTATTATGTAGTTTATGATAATCTACTCTATCCAAGTTTTTAATCACACATTACATGAGATGTTCCAACAACATCTGCTTACTTCTGATGATGCTTTCTATAAAGGACAGTGTAATGAGGGAATCCCATCAGATAGGCTTTGCCAAAAGGCCTGATGCCAGCTGCGGACTTCACCTGATCAAACAGCAAAGTTAACAATTCAAAATACTACTGTTTTAATCAAACCAGGACAAGCAGCAAGACTACAGATGCAAGCAACACAGCTGACTCCACATGCTAGTTAACAATTATTTTTAGTAAACAATTCATATTTCCCATCATGAAGCCATCTGTATTATTTGAAGAGGAGAAAAAAATTAGATTCTTTGAAGACTTCCACAAAAATTATTACAAGTCTATTCAGCAAATAAACAAATAAAACAAAGTATTAAATATCATGTTGGAACCAAGAAACAAATCACAAATTACAAAAACAATGATCATTCATCTCAAATGGCTCACCTAATTTCTTCAAGACAAAGCTTTCTTTCTCAAGCCATCCAGATTGCTGCTATGTACCCAACCTCATAATACTCATTCTTCAAAAATTGCAGTAATTGACAAAAGGAAACTGAAATTTATATGCTTTGATGGACATCACTAATAAAAGTATAATTTCAAGTTGTTCCTGCAACACAATACATTCTACAGTTTCATACTAATGACATGAAACAGATTCAATGATGTTTTGTGAAATCTATCAGCATCAAGTAGAATGCTAAGTTTCAATATCTGTGGTAATGCCATGTTATGACATTGCACCTTATTGTCTACCTTCACTGCACTTTCTCTGTAGCTGTTACACTTTATTCTGCATTCTGTATCGTTTTACCTCGTACTACCTCGATGCACTGTGTAATGAATTGATCTGTATGAACAGTATGCAAGATGTTTTTTACTGTACCTCTGTACATGTGATAATAATAAACCAATTCCAATTCCAAGGTATACTGTACACTTCATTTCATTCTTTACTGATCCAACCATCTATCCCAAAGAGATCTTGTTACATCTTACCAAAAGGAGGCAAATGAATTTACCTTTCTTGTCTGTTTTTTCTACTTGCAAGCCTGCTGAGTCAGGTCATGTCACCATGTCTCAATCATAACCCCAACAAGAAACAAAATTACATCTGCCAAAATTCAGGCAGCAACAAGAATCCTCAATACACAATGACTTCCACTGGTGCAGAGGAGAACAACCAATTAGACATGACTATAGATCTTTATATCAAAAGAAATCCTGCAGCTACACCTTGGTAACGACAAATAATTTTTGCTTCAACAGCGATTAATAGCGTCTTGCTTTGATATTATTCATCACTCCTAAGCTACCACTTCACAGAGTCAGCAATGGAGGGTCTATGAATACTAATCAAACATGACCACTGCTTCCTTTTGACTCTGATGTGCTTTTCTCTTTTTTTATATATACAGTGGCAGGCAAAAGTTTGGGCACCCCTGGTCAAAACTTCTGTCACTGTGAATAGCTAAGCGAGTAAAAGATGACCTGATTTCCAAAAGGCATAAAATTAAAGATGACACATTTCTTTAATATTTTAAGCAAGATTACTTTTTTATTTCCATCTTTTACAGTTTCAAAATAACAAAAAAGGAAAAGGGCCCAAAGCAGAAGTTTGGTCACCCTGCATAGTCAGTACTTAGTAACAGCCCTTTTGGCAAGTATCACAGCTTGCAAACACTTTCTGCAGCCAGCTAAGAGTCTTTCAATTCTTGTTTGGGGGATTTTCACCCATTCTTCTTGCAAAAGGCTTCTAGTTCTTTGAGATTCTTGGGCTGTCTTGCATGCACTGCTCTTTTGAGGTCCATCCACAGATTTTCGATGAAGTTTAGGTCGGGGGACTGTGAGGGCCATGGCAAAACCTTCAGCTTGTGCCTCTTGAGGTAGTCCATTGTGGATTTTGAGGTGTGTTTAGGATCGTTATCCTGTTGTACAAGCCATCCTCTTTTCACCTTCAACTTTTTTTTAACAGACGGTGTGATGTTTGCTTCCAGAATTTGCTGGTATTTAATTGAATTCATTCTTCCCAGTGAAATGTTCCTCGTGCCACCGGCTGCTGCACAAGCCCAAAGCATGATGGATCCACCTCCATGCTTAACAGTTGGAGAGGTGTTCTTTTCATGAAATTCTGCACCCTTTTTTCTCCAAACTCTCCTGCGTCCTCACCACAAAATTCAGCGTCAGAAGTTTGCAAAGGAACATCTAAACAAGCCTGATGCATTTTGGAAACAAGTCCTTTGGACCGATGAAGTTAAAATAGAACTTTTTGGCTGCAATGAGCAAAGGTATGTTTGGAGAAAAAAGGGTGCAGAATTTCATGAAAAGAACACCTCTCCAACTGTTAAGCACGGGGGTGGATCGATCATGCTTTGGGCTTGTGTTGCAGCCGGCAGCAGGAGGAACATTTCACTGGGAAGAATGAATTCAATTAAATACCAGCAAATTCTGGAAGCAAACATCACACCGTCTGTTAAAAAAAAGTTGAAGGTGAAAAGAGGATGGCTTGTACAACAGGATAACGATCCTAAACACACCTCAAAATCCACAATGGACTACCTCAAGAGGCACAAGCTGAAGGTTTTGCCATGGCCCTCACAGTCCCCCGACCTAAACTTCATCGAAAATCTGTGGATGGACCTCAAAAGAGCAGTGCATGCAAGACAGCCCAAGAATCTCAAAGAACTAGAAGCCTTTTGCAAGAAGAATGGGTGAAAATCCCCCAAACAAGAATTGAAAGACTCTTAGCTGGCTGCAGAAAGTGTTTGCAAGCTGTGATACTTGCCAAAAGGGTTGTTACTAAGTACTGACTATGCAGGGCTTTGGGCCCTTTTCCTTTTTTGTTATTTTGAAACTGTAAAAGATGGAAATAAAAAAGTAATCTTGCTTATAATATTAAAGAAATGTGTCATCTTTAACTTTATGCCTTTTGGAAATCAGGTCATCTTTTACTCGCTTAGCTATTCACAGTGACAGAAGTTTTGACCAGGGGTGCCCAAACTGTTGCATGCCACTGTATATACAACCAGTGCTGGAAAAACTCCTGCTGCCAAACCTGCTCTATGATTTAATAATTGCTCAATTTCTCCATTACTTCTTACTTCATCCTTCCAAAAATTACAGCCTTATCAAAAATAACATCACATGGATTTGACTGACATCCCACATTTCTTTGTAATTTTTTTAGTGATCTGGTTTTTTCACTACATTGCTCTTTTCTGCTACTGCTGATCACCCGTTCATCTCTCACATTTCAATTTTAGGTGTGACTCAATGTCACACCTGGTGAAATGCTGTTTTGACAGCAAAGAAAATCACCATCACCTCACCCAGTAGTACTTTATTAATGTAGAGGCCTGGACTGATGAATGGTAAGCAAGAGTTCAAATTCCACCACAGCAATGGACAGTTAAATTCATTTAATAAGTTCTAGAAATCAACTATTTTAATTCAGTACACAAAGGAAAACTTTTCTTCAAGGCAACATTCAGAGGATGCAGATTTATTATGACTGGCAAAGGAACAACATTAAGGAAAAAATAAGAATCTCCAAATAAGAAATCTGAAATTATAACAAGTAGTACTGGAAACACTTCTGATAGTTCTGATGAAAGGCTACCATCAAGATCAACTGTTCCTCTCTGCAGATGCTGCCTGGCATGCTAAGTACTTCTAACATGTTCTGTTTTATTTCTATCAGAAAGCATCTTTCTTGTTCATGTAATGAGTTGGATTGAATTTAATGTACATCCTTAAAATCATAGACAAAAGCATATTCACTTGAAACATTTCTCAGAGTCAGATGAATACTTTACAGATAAACCAGAGTTATGGGAAAAGCAGGAGTACGGCACTAAAATGGGATAGCTCTCCCTACTAGCCGTCTTTTGTGATATATCATTCCATGATATCCCAATGAATCTCCTGTGATCCAGAAAACTTATGTGCTGGTTCAAATTTTTGCACAAATGTACTTATGATGAATTCTAAAAAAATTACCCCATCATATATCTGCATAGGGTTGAAAAGGTTGACCTACAGACCTCTGCAGCTAAAAGTAGTTTAATTGAAGCCCCGACTACACTGAGGTGCATCATTTAACGATATTGGCTTCACCAACCTTGGCTTTTTGGGAAAGTGTTTCAGATTTCTGCAATTCCACGTAGGATAAATGCTGCTTGAATTCGTCACTCAATATCCTAACTTGTGTCTGCGAACAGTCATTGTTCACCATTTGATGATTTGAGTGCATAATCTCAGTGCATCAAAACAGACTGTTGCATTATTGGAGATGCAGCCTGTTCTTCCAAGGAAACACAAGCAGCTTAGCAGTGATACAAGTAATTGTCATCAAAATGATACATCCTCTTTAGCTATTTACACTAAAATGTTACAGAAGATTAACTCCTCTCTTAAAAAGAACTGGACAGAAACAGACTGTCTGTTATTCTCAATGCTGGGAAGATAAAGCCAGCAAGTACCAAGGAAAATCAGTGGATGCTCACCCACTCAAAGATCTTAACAATTAGTCCTTGGCAGTTATACCTCAACTACTATGTCAAAAAACAGTGAAATTAATTAGAAAAGCAGAAATCCAGAAACAAACAACGAACACAAAATTCTGGAGGAACTCAGCAGGTCAGACAGCATCTTTGCAGGGAAATCAACAGTCAAGGTTTCCGTGCGAGATCCTTGATCAGCATTGGAAAGGAAGAAGGCAGAAGCCAGAATAAAAGGGTAGGGGGAGGGGAGGAGCACGAGCTGGCAGGTGATAGGCAAGTCCAGGTGAGGGGGGAAGGTAGGTAGTGGGGGGATGTAAGGTAAAAATGATATGAGAAGCTGGGAGGTGATAAGTGGAAGTGGCAAAGGGCTGAAGAAGGAGGAATCTGATGGGAGAGGACAGTGGACCGTGGAAATAAAGGGAAGGAGGTAGGCAGGGGAAGGGAAGAAGGGGTGAAGGGGCCACAGGAATGAGGGAAAACAAGGGGGGGGGGGGAAGGAAAACAGAGGGGTGTGGTTACCGGAAGTTAGAGAAATCAATGTTTATGCCATCAGGTTGGAGAGTACCAAGAAGGAATACGAGGTGTTCCTCCTCCAACCTGCGTCTGGCCTCAACATGGCAGTGGACGAGGATGTGGACAGACATGTCAGTATGGGAATGAGAAGTGGAATTAAAATGGCTGGCCGCTGGGAGATCCCGTCTGTTGCGGCAGACGAAGTGAAGGTGCTCAACGAAGTGGTCCCCCAATCTGCGTCGGGTCTCACCGATGTAGAGGAGGCCGCACCGGGAGCCCCGGATGCAATAAATAACCCCAATGGATTCACATGTGAAGGACTGCCTCACCTGGAAGGACTGCTTGGGGCCTTGAATGGCGGTGAGGGATGAGGTGTTGGGGCAGGTGTGACACTTTGCATGGCTGCAGGGAGAAGTGCCTGGAGGGTGATCGATGGGGAGGGACAAGTGGACAAGGGAGTGATGGAGAGAGCGATCCATGCAAGAGCAGAGAGGGGAGGGAAGATGTGCCTGGTGGTGGGATCTTGTTGGAGATGACGGAAGTTGCGAATCCATGATTAAAGTTATCAAAGAATGTGAATCCAGAAACAAAGTTAGCCCTCCTATCATTAAAACATTTTGACAATAGACCCTGTATTTAAAAAGCAACAAGAAATGATGTAGCAGGAAAAATGTACATAGCTTTTGGTAATTTCCACATAAAGTATTTATGAAGCACTTTAATTCTTAATAATTATTACGGGGGAGAACATCTTGAATGGAACTTGGCAAAATCCTTTGTAATCCAGACACTTTTACAACATACATTATCCAGGAAGTTGCAACCTATTGAGAATCGATACACCATCCTTTACTAAACTGTCTGCCTTCAGAAGGCACAAAGCCTGGGAACATCTTTGTAGCCTGAGGAATGGAGAATGAAATAACCAATAAAAGGGAAAATACTGGATCATTTGTAATACTGGAGGGAATTACATTCAGAGGGCGCTGGTCCTTGTTGAATGTGTTCTTAGATGGATCCAACAATGATTAGTTTAAACTTAGTTGAAATTCTCTCCAGGTTAACAAATACAGTTGTCCTAAGTACAAACACAATGTCATCATTTTCTGGAAGACATTTTAAATTTGGGAACCATCTCATGCCTCTACAAGTATATTCAACTGGACTGTTTTTATACAAGATTCAACTACTCAGGTCTTGGTGGTAAATCTAGCAAGGCAAAATAAGAGTGCTCAGCACAAAAGTTAAAAAAAATGGTAAACATATGTATGGGTGATGAACAACATATTCTGAAAATAACTGGAAAAAGCACCCACACTCTAAAAGGGAAAAAAATGATAAAGCCACGACCAACCAGCACCACTCTACTAAAGCTTTCATAGCAACACATTTAAGGACTATTTTTATTCAATTACACATTCTGGTAAAAATATAGACAAGTGGAGAAAGGTTTCTTAAACGTTCCTCGACCTTAAGATGTTTCAGTCTCTGGGGAACTAAAAGCATTAAATAGATTCTTGAAAACAGTTATTTCTTAAATGATTATGTGGTGATAAATTCATTGAATCTTTTAAAAAATATCTCAAGCTAAGAGAAACAATTAAGCCAAACCTATCCTACCTTCAACACGAGACTCCAGGTATTTATCCAGTTCAGCATCTTTTCTCACCGCCTCTTCTGAAACCTTGGGAGCATTAGGGAAGCAGACCAGTACAATGCTCATATTGTCTCTACTTCCCTACAGAAACAAATTAAGTAATATGCATTGAGAACTATTGTAAGAACATCATTTTACAGGATTATCAGACAGACCAGTCACGTTCATAGAACTGGCAAAGTTAAGCAGGGGACACATTACTAAGTTCATTCATTTTCCAAATGATGCAAGTTGTTTTTTTGGCACATTTAAATATACAGTTGAATTTTGAGGCATTATAAAATAATTCTTTTTCAATTTCTTGACAAGGTCACATAGCATTTCCTTATCGGCACATGAAATTGCAGTAACTTCCTATGGTTAATTAATATCCTTGTATTAATATGAAATATTTGTGCCACAAAGTAGAAGTTATTTGAAACCTACATGTGCCACTAGTTTCTAAATTAAGCATAACTTTGAAATTCAGCACAATTATATTTCTTGTCTTTGTTTTTTTCTCGACCATGTTAACATAAAGCAATTCTGAATTGGGAAGCCACCAAAAGACACCTTATGTTGAGAAGTAAAGACATAACAAAAATGATCATCCATAACTAATTGAATAACAATAATTCAAATTCAAAAGAAAAAGCATATTATATTGTAATGGATCAGAAGATTGGGAAAAATGTAGACATCAGCACAGGATGACAAAATAAATTAAAAAAAGAAAATAGTGAGAATAAATTAGCAAGAAATGTCGAAACAGGTTGGGCTTCTGCTAGCTTTTTTTTACATAAGGAAGTGAATAGGTAAATGGAAACGAATGCAGATGCTGGGATTTGGAGCAACCTGCTGGAAATCTGCTGGAAGAACTCAGCTGGTCAAACAGCATCCATGGTGGGGGGGGGAGGAAGTGCCGACATTTTGGGTCGATAAACTGCATCAGTGAATAGGTAAAAACTGGTCCATAAGAGGATTAGAGTGCAAAATTAATAATGTTAAATAAGGAAGAGACTTGAAACAAATATTTTGCATCTGTCTCGAGGGCAGGAGAAGAACTAGGTAAACATAGGACTAAAGACTGACAAGTCCCCAGGACCTGGAGATACAAGAGACTGCAGATGCTGGAATCTGAGGCAAAAAAAAGTCTGGAGGAACTCAGCCGGTCAAGCAGCATCTACAAAGGGAAAAGGACCCGCTGAGTTCCCCTAACAGTCCTCAGGACCTGATGGCTTGCAATCCAGGATCTTAAAAAAAAATGAAAATCAAAAGAGTACTGATGCTGGAAAGCTGAAATAAAAGCAGGAAATGCTAGAAACACTCAGCAGGTAAGACAGCATCAGTGAAAACAGAGTGAACATTTCAAGTCAAAGATTCACTCGAAATGGGACAGGACAAAATGTTTTAAGTTGCAGAGAAGGTGGGGGGAATGGACAGGACAAAAGGAATCTCTCTGATAAGGTGAGGCCTGGGTTGCCAAGGGGATAAACTGTACAGGTTCTCTGGTCAATGGGTTAACGAGGGCAGTTAAAGAGAGGTAACAAACAAAGCAGTGTAAAAACTTGTGGAATCTAGGGCTGTAGGACATGGCTAGCTGGTCAGGCTGTGCTAACAGAGACAGAAAAACTGATGAATGACTTATAGCAGTAATGACTAGTTCTGATACAGAGAGGGGAGTTACCCAAAGTCGTGGAATTCAATTCAGAGTCTGGAAAGCCACAACATGCTCAGATAGAAGATCTTCAACCTTACTTTGAACCTCGTTTTAACAGTGCAGGATGCCACATACAACTACGTCAAAGTGGGAATGGGGTGGAGAACTAAAATGGCAAGCAGCAGGAAGCTGAGGGACCCTTCCCGTGGATTGAACTGCCTCTGGTTTCTCCAATGTAGGGGAGACCATATTGTGAACATCAAATTCAGTATTCTAGTATTGAAGTGCAGGTAAATCATTGCTTCACCCAAAGGCCTGCTTAGGTTCCTGGATGGTGGAAAGTGAAAATGTGCAAGGACAGGTATAGCATCAGAAAAGGCTCATTACATTGACTGCTGAGATGAAGAGATTATTTATGAGGAACCATGAAGCAGGTTGGATTTTTTAGAAGGATGAGAGGTGATAGTATTAAAAATTTAGTATTCTGAGAGTAGATGCCAAAAGGATGTATCCCTTGTGTGTATGTGTGTGGCAGAATCTAGAACAAGGGGTGTAATTTTGGAATAGGCACTTATTGATTAAAAATTAATGATGAGGAATAAGGTCAGGGATGTGCATCTTCAGAACTCTCTCTCCCAGAGATCTGCAGAGCCAGAGTCAGAGTCATTGTGTATATTCAAAGCAATATTTTGGATAATTTTAAGAGTTATGGGGAACGGATAGAAGAGTAGAGTTGGAGCAAAATCAGATTAGTCATTATCTTTCTCATCAAATGACAGAGCAAGGTGAGAAGTTGAATGATTCTGTTTCTAATGCTCCTACATTTGAAACAGTATTTGTTTTCAGCAATAAGTAAGTGAGTTGTTATTTAGATTTTCTGAAGTGTCGAACATTCAGTTTCATGCATAGGGCAGCACGGTAGGGTAGCGGTTAGCGTAATGTTATTACAGCGCCAGTGACCTGGGATCAATTCTGGCCGCTGTCTGTAAGGAGTCTGTACGTTCTCCCCATGTCTGCGTGGGTTTCCTCCAGGTGCTCCAGTTTCCTCCCACATTCCAAAGACATACAGGTTAGGAAGTTGTGGGCATGCTACGTTGGCGCCAGAAGCGTGGCGACACTTGCAGGCTGCCCCCAGAACATTCTACGCAAAGATGCATCTCACTGTGTGTTTCGATGTACATGTGACTAATAAAGAAGTTTTATCTTACCTTGCACAGAAAATAACATTTCAGTTTTACTGTCATTCCACAACAAGAAAATACCTGAAAAATGTGGTTTCCACACAGGATGTATAGGTATCAAGATGATTCAACAATGAACAGGCAAAAGGTACTCCTACTGACAGCACACTTTAATATATAGCATCTGGAATATTATCTCCAGTGAGATGAGATTTCATTGTATAATGGATCAGGCCATGAGGGGCTGAGTGGCCTACTCCTGCTATTATTTTTTTACATGAATCCTGACGCACAATACCACCACCTCAGCCCAGACTCCACCACCTCTCCCAACACTTTGTGTGTGTGCAGCAGCATGTGAAGGAAAGATTATTCAAATTAGAACTTCAACTGATTAATGGGTTCACCAACTTTAGCTTAAAAGAAAAATGAGATGACTTATAAAGATTGAAAAAAAATGGTTGCTAGTAGGGTATGTCAAACTTCCCTGCCTGCATCAAACCAAATGAAGGCTCAGCACATGCAACAATTCGTAACAGAATTCCAGAATCCAAAATGTCTGCTGAGCTAAAAAAGCTTACAGAGAAAAATCTGTACTGCCATAAACATTATGAAGAAACAACACTGATACATGAATCTGAACCAGAGAGCCAACTACACGTACAATTCTCTGACTCATACTCCTGGTGAGGAAATCTTCCTGTCAGGAGTGCAAAATTTACTCTAAAGAAATCCAACAAAGGCTTCTTCCTTAAAAGTCATTAAGGCACATCCATTCACATTCCTCGAGATCAGAGTCTGCCACTACTTTATAAAGACTCTTGAGATTTGTTGAATTAATGATATAAACTAATTTTCAATAATGATCCACTGATAGACCCAAATTTCCTTTTGAATTCTCTGGTGGTTTTCATTTCACTTGTACCACCTCCTGTTCTTGCTTTCTTTTTCAACTAAACAGACTAAAACTATACAATCCTGGAAATGTGATGTCTAAAACACATACTCAGTAGTCATAAATTCATAACTGCCTATAGAAAATTTAAGAGCTGCACATTCAGACTTACACCACACAATGGTAATCTTAGGCAATTTCCTCCTTTGTCTTTTTCTCAGACAACACAATCACCAGAACTATGTAGACATGAGCACAGTTTAGTATCTCTTAATTACCACAATATATGATGGGTCTCCTTAATGAAGGAAACAGACTTTAAACAAAATGCCTATTCAATCTGTCCATGAGATACTGAGTTAGAAAGATTGAGGACCAGATCAAGAGCATAAATTACATACATGTTGGTTAAACATCAACTTCTTGCAGGAATAAGTTGTCGACTCATGCAGCGAGTGTGGTTTTATTGCAAAATATGCCCAACAGCAGTGCATGGAGCAAAGGGGAAATTAGGAATATGTATCCAAGCCAATGAGGTTTCCTGGAATTTTCTGGCATTGCAGAGGAAGTTCAGTGCTATTTTCTCCTAAATTAGCCAAAGGATTTTAAACTTTTTTTCCCTTCACCAATTGCCTGGTAAAGGGTCAGGTGGTTCATGGTACCCATAAGCAATGCTGATATTAGACTCAATATACTGTCTAATCGTATATGTTAGGAAGTGGAATGACATACATAAACACTTAAATTAGTTATCAGACACAGCATCCCAACAAGAGCTTTCATAACAGATCGGCTTAAATATTACCGATTGAAACAGCTAGAGAAATTCCGTCACTCAATCAAGTCCTTTGCCATAATGGCACAGTTGTGCATGAAGCAGCCAATAAAATTGTTTGTTCTTGTAAACAATGCATTCAAAAAAATCAATGGACCTGAGCAAATCTGTTTGGTTTATAATGGATATAGATAGTGGTAGCTGGAATCTCCTGTTAAAAAAATCCCTTGAGGTGAAATCGCTGTTGTTGCTCTCCTTTGTCAAACGCAAGAAAAGACCCTGTCACTTGTACTTCATCATGGAGCAATGTCTGTGTTGTAGGGATATTGGTACCATATGTCAGTGGTGTTTTGTCAACGGATGAACCTTGTAGATTTTCTTCCAAGAAGGATAAAATCCATTTAAAAACAAGATTTTCCACTATTTATAAAGGGCATCATAATTCATTTGACAATCCCTTAAAAACTTGGGAGAAAAATATGTGATAAAAGCAGAAAAAAATCAAAACCCTCAGAAACTGAATAAACTTCTCTTTTTAAACTGACAGAAATCACGGCTGAGATGGGCAAATTAGCAACATTTAAAAGTCATCTTGATAAGTACACGGAAAGGAGAGGTTTAGACAGCTATGGGACAAACATGGGCAGATGGGACTAGGTCACTGGGCAACACAATCAGCATGGATGAGTTGGGCCAAAGGGCCTGTTTCCATGCTGTATGACTCTATGACCCTCTGGAAAACATCAGGCAAATCAGGACTCATCACAACTGAAGCTGAAACTACAGGAAATAAATAATAGGATGCCACCATGCCTATTTCAGACACATTTTTCCCCCCAAAATGAACTGAAGCTTTACCTACTTTAACAAAAAAGGCAATGAAGCTTGGTTGACCATTATTTTGAACTGTGACTGAATATTAACAGCTCCATCCCCATTTCTTTACTCAATTACCCTACCATTTTTGTGACCATCTTATCAACATCAGGGAAAATGCAGCAGGAAACTAAAGCATATTGTTCATGAAACAAGTATCATATAAACAGCAGCTCAATAATGCCCAAATAATGTGCAAGAAGAACTCACCTACTCTTCCTTGAAATACTGCCATTTATGTTTTATACCCCCAATAAAGGACAGAACATCTCTCATCTCAACATGTCATCAGAAAGAGAACCTCAAAACAAGCACCCAAGTATCAGCCTAGATCTGCACTCATTTCAGGGATGGGTCTGAACACAAAATCTCCTAGCTCAGTGGAAAAAATGCTACTCCCATGCTCCAGTTGACTTCAAATGAGTGTTTCCTGATGTTTCACTGGCATTAACTTGCCAGACAGACAAGTCTCTTACAATTTTTAGACCAACAGCTCTATTTGACAGTTCCTTCAATATACTGACAAGATTGTTTTCCCAATTTGGGTTGCTTTAGCAGGTTATTCACTTCACTAAGTAGTTCTCAAGCTTGAATGTGCAGAAACATAAAATGCCCGATTTAATGTGTTACACTGTAAAGTATCGACAGAGGTCCAAACTAAATTTTGATGTAACAAATTTATTACCAGTGAAATTTATTGCTGTTCCTTGACTTTTGCTTCTGACTCTTCAAATTCCTACTTGTTTGATGGTCAGTTAAGTACTAATTTTCCCTTGGTCAGAAGGACAAAGACCTTGAAACCATCTCCCAAGCAGGAACAGGGATTAATATTTCACTCTGGCTGAGCTTTTTGCATCATGGGCTGGTCTAACAATTCAAATGCGCAGGAATGGAAGAACCTGCAGAGAGTTGTGGACTCAGCCCAATACATCATAGGCACATACCTCTCCATCATTGAGGGTATCTACACGAGGCACTGCGTCAAGAAGACACCATCTATCATCAAAGATCTTCACCATCTCGGCCATGCCATTTTCTTGCAGCTACCATCAGACAGAGGCTACAGAAGCCTGAAGTCCTACACCTCCAGGTTCAAGAACAGCTACTTCCCTTTAACCATTTAGTCCTTAAACACTTGACATTTTACAATGGGAAAGTATCAGGTGAAATTCACAAACTAATCAAATAGCTCTTTCCAAGAATTTGTACAAACACAATGGGACAAATGGTTGTCTTTTATGCTTCTACTGGAAAAATGCTCAACCTGCCACTTTACCGATTTACAATTCAGTTTCAGTACAAACTTTCATTAACACACAACCTCTCTATTAGAAATATAAATCTTAGGTTAAGAACAAGGTATAATTTTAATTTTGGATGATATTGATTACAAGTTTTCTCAATTAAGACTCTAGCATAAATGATAAACAAGTACTTGACAACACATGTCTACGAGTAGCCTTCCTAATCACTTGGGCTGTGCCCCTCATTAAATGACATTATTAATGATCTGTGGCCCAAAATACCCTCTCCTTCTGAAGTTTTGTCCCATATCTCTTTCTAACTTCAGTTAATAAAAATCAACCAACCTCAGATTTTCAATTATGAATCCCTACTTGTGGAAGTTCAAAACTTCCACTGCTCTTTTTGTGCTGAAGTGTTCCCTAATTTCATTCCTGAAAGACTTGGCTTTGCATGTGAGAGTATGTCTCAAATACATTCACACTACTAAGCCAGAAGAAACTGTATCTCTACCCTATGAGTCTCTTGCTATTATATCCCAAAAACTTCAATTAATGTTTGATGCATTTTAAAGGGCAAGCAACAGTAAGACAAACACATAGTAGGGAGTGTTGAAGAATGGAGGGATCTTGAGATACAAGTTTATAGTTCCCTAAAAGAGGCAGCACAGGTAGAGAGAGTGCTGTAAAAGGCATTGGGATACTTGCCTTCATGAACCATGGTATAGAATACAAAAGCTAGGACATTATGTTACAAATTTATCAACTTTAGGCCACACCTGGAATGTTGAGTGCAGTTCTGGTCACCGTACTATACGATGGAGGTGATTGCACTGGAAAGGGTACAGAGGAAATGTGCCAGGATGCTGCCTGGTTTGGAGCACTTTAGCCATAGGGGAGATTGGGTAGGCAGGGGTTTATTTTCCCTGGAGCGGTAGAAGGTCGAGAGACTTTTTGACAGAGGTATACAAAATTATGAGGGGGATAGATAGGGTAGATAGTGAGAATCTTTTTCCCCATGGCGGAGGTACCTAAGACAACATATGTTTAAGGTGAGAGGAAGGAGGTTCAGAGGTGATCTGGAAGGGAATTATTTTATCCCCCCACACAAAGTGCTTGAAATCTGGAATGCACTGCCTGACATTGTGATGGATGCTGGTATTCTCACATTTAAGAAGCATCTAGAAAAGCACTTGAATCGCCAAGGCATCAAAGGCTATGGACCTAATGCAGGTGAACAGGATTAGTATAGATGGGTGCGAAGGTCAGCATGGACATAGTGGGCTGAATGGCCTGTTTCTATACAGTACAACTCAGTGACTCTATGGCTGAATTTATAGCCTCATATTCTTATGATAGTGTTGTGTTAGAAAGTTGAGAATCAGAAGCAAGAGTAGGCCATAAGGTGCTCGAAGCATGCTCCGCCATTCATCAGGATCATTGACGAATTTCTAACTCAGCTACATTTTCTTGCACTACAGAAAAAGTCCAGAAATCCAAAATCAGATGACTTGAAAATCCCAATGGTTCGGCATCTGACTCATCAGGTAACATTTGGCACGCTCCCTTCCCACTTACCAGGCCCTACTTCCCTTGCTCCTTTTTAACTTACCCGATCCACTGGAAAATTATGAAAATAATAACAAAAGTTTGTTATGGTATTAATAGAAATAGCATTCAACAGTTTGGAAAATCAGTTCATCTGACACCAAGGTCCCAAAGTGTGCCAGGTATCCAGAAATCTATAGGTCTTCATTCTGAACAACCCAATGACCAAATTTCCACAGCGCTCTGGGGTAGAACATTCCAAGGATTCACCATCCTCCATGTGAAGACATTTCTTTTCATCTCTGTCCAAAGCAGCCAACTTTTAACCTGAGATTGTCATTGATTTGATAAAGTTTGGAAAGTCTCTGTCCTTAATTTGGTAGCTTCCTTGAGATATCCAGAATGTTATTTATTCTCCTACAACAGCATTTCAGAAACTTGCTGCTGTGCCCCATGTCAGAGACATTTGTTTTTTTTCCCTCAAGGATACATACCCATTACAAATTCTCCATTCTGATTTTTGAAATTGTGCCTCCTTTCCAAGCTTATCACCAACTACCCCTCACCCACATAGAGAGGCCGGTCCCAAGTTTTAAAACATAGGCTTTAGATTTGAGTGCTAAGTTCATTGCTTTATGTCAATAATTCTGATTTAAATATAGGAGTCATGACTTTCGTTAGATTAGAAAAATACCAAAATTAGCAGCATGGTTCATGGTGAGGAAGAATGTGATAGGCTGCAGGAAAAGGAACAATGGACTGATCAGCAATGCGGAAGGAGGAAAATGGCAAATGGAATTCAACTGGGGAAAATGGAAGAGTTGGAGTTGGGATTAACAAACAAGTCAATGCACAAGAAATAAAGTGATACAGAAGTCAGAGTCACACACCCATCATGCCCATGCCAACCTTTTTGCCCATCTACACTAATCCTATTTGCCCACAAGGACTGTACCCTTCTATGCTTTGCCTACTTAAGTCCCTGTCTAAATGCCTCTTAAACATAGTAATTGCATCTGCTTCCACCATCTCCTCTGGCAGCACATACCAGATATTAACCACTCTCTGACTCCTCAGATCCCTTTTAAAACTCCTTACTTTCACTATAAACCTATGCCCTTTTGTTTCTGATACTCCTACCATGGGAAAAAGATTTTGACTATCCACCCTACTAAAGGCAGAAATGTAAGCAGTGCTTACGCCTTTGCTCGATATATAGCTTTTGTCACTACACGATAGGAAGGACAGAGATTCCTGGAGAATGATGTCAGGATTGAAAATTTTTAATTATGAGCAGAGGTCTTTTTTTTCTTGAAACTGAGGATGCCCTGAGCTGATTTAGTTGAGGTGTATAAAATAGAGAGGCCCACAAAAGGTGATCAGGAGGGACCTATTTTCCAGAACAGAGGTGGTTAACAACTACGAAACAGATTTAAAATAAAGGTTAGTGAGCCTAAGAAAACTGATTTTGCACCCAAGGATTTCTGGATGTCTGGAATCCACTGCTTGCAGAAACCCATAGTACAATTAAAAAGCAGATGCATAAAAACAAATTGTCAAAACCTATAAGTCTGCAGATCAGGAGCTGCAAAGTGGAATTGAGCTATATAGCTTTTTGACCAGTACTCATTAAGTTAAATGGACTCCTCCTAAATGAATTATTCAACATAAAAAATGTTTGTGTTTCCACCATCATAAGCAAGTTTTAAAGGCTACATTGTTCCTGACCCCTCCTGCAAACAATTATAAAATGCTTCTGGGCTGATTTTGATGTATCTTCCACATTTTGAGACATTTTGAGACATTATATTTTGTCATATTTTGTATCTCTCCATTGTCAAAATCTGTGTTAGTGTCTGCTTTGGCATGCTTTTTCTTAAGGAGTTTCAAGCTGTTTAGTTATCCATGGATATAATTTGAGCAAACAGGTCTTTTGCCCCTTAGAGATAGAAACTGGTTCTATATTGTATTACTTTGTGAACATTTCCCACTCATCTTCTGTTATTTGACCCATTAGTGATTTTCTCTCTCATTATACAGTCAGCTTTACCTAAATTTTGAACTATTCGTAACCTAGGTGGAAGTTGAAATCCCCTGTTGAAACTATTCTGCCTTTGCACCGTGTTTGTGTGATCTCTTCATTAATAGTCTACAATCTCACACTTGCTATCACAGAAACTTCATGCAACTCCAATATTAAGATATTTCCCAATTTCTTAATCCCACCCATAAAAACTCTAATGCCAGCTTACCTTTAATTATATCCTATCATTGATAGTAAATTCATCCTTAATCACCAAGATGAATCTCAACTGTAATGCAACCTTTTATGCTGAGTCCTAACATCTTGCAAGAAATTTCAGAGCATAAAACCAGCTTCCCTTCCACTGACTCTGTCTATACCTCTCGCTGCCTCAGGAAAACAGCTGACATAATTAAGGACCCTGTCATTCTCTCTTCTCCCCTCTCCCATCAGGCACAAGATACAAAAGCTTGAGAGCAAATACCACCAGGCTCAACCAGACTCTTGAATGGACTTCATACGCTAAAAGCTAAACTTCATCTCCTAATCTACCTCGCTATGGCCCTTGCATTTTATTTGTCTACCTGCACTGCACTTTCTCTGTAACTATACCACTTTATTCTGCATTCTGGTTTCATTTTACTAATTTTATGTACTTATGTATGGAATGATTTGTCTGGATGGCACGCAAACAAAAGCTTTTCATTGTATTTCTGCATATGTGACAATAATAAACAAATATCAACACCGTGATAGCCACCAGATAATATTTCAAACTACACCAAACAATACAGTACTAGTTATGATACGGGAACTCCCTAACCACCGACACTTTGGGAGTGCTTTCACCAGGAAGACTAAAGCAGCTCAATACAGTTTTCTCATTGACTTTAAATTTTGGACTTGCTAGCAACAACTATATAACGTAATGAATTAATCAAATGTTAAACTTGGGCATATAATATGTTCAATTCGTTCCTCATACTCAGTTCTCACATCATTACTGGATCCAAAAACTTGAACCCCCTAACCATTGAAATGTGGGATTGCTTTCACCTGGAAGACTGCAGTAGCTTGAGAAAATGACTCAATACTGCTTTCTCATAGGCAATAAATTTATGGGCTTGCCAGCAACACCTACATCATGCAAAAGAATAAAAAAATTGAATTTGAGCCAACAATTCATGTGTAGCTCACATTCAATGCCTTTGTACAAAAATAAACATCTAAATTGGCCAAAATACCTGCCATTCTGCTTCAATGTTTTACTGACAATTTTTATTTTGCTCACTAGGCTTAATCACTTTACATTTATTAGTTTTCCCCTTGGCTACAGTGACTAAGCTCTGCCTTTTCCATTGTCACGGAATGATTTATCTTTTTTTTCTAAGCCCTTCCTTCACTTTAAACTATTATATTCTCATGGTCGCCCTTATTATCCTTTCCTCTGGTCCCAGCTTCAGTTCCAGAGTCAGTCCTAGCATCAAATGAAACAGAATCTTTTCCTTTTGACACCACTCCTACCTCACTGTTAGGTGTGTTAATAGTGGAAGCATAGACCATAATCCAACCTTTTTGAAAGCATGCTAGGTGTGCAGCACAGGTCTTGTCATCTTATAATCTTTATTCATTCACCATTTCCTTTTTGTGCTAACTGTGCTGGTCAGAACACTATACACTGGAATATTTGTATGACATTTTTTGATGTTGATACATGTAGATTTTTTATTCTAAAAAGCAAATTTGCAGTCATGAATATCCTTTTAACTCAAAGCCACAACATAACATTCTCAATTGATCAAAAGCAAGTTTTCCTTAGCTTTATCTGTTCCCTTTCTGCTTGCTTATACATCAAAATGAAGTGAAACATTAATGTGGTCAATTCCTCAGTTTCTTACATCACTGCACTTAAAAGTTTCACGAATGTATTTCCCCCAAGGTCTTCATGCAAACACATATTCTGTACACTATACACTCACGACTGTGGGGCCAAATTCTGCTCTAACTCCATCTACAAGTTTGCAGATGATACCACTGTAGTGGGTCACATCTCAAATAACGATGAGTCAGAGTACAGGAAGGAGATAGAGCGCCTAGTGACATGGCGTCATGACAACAACCTTTCCCTCAATGTCAGCAAAACACAAGAGCTGGTCATTGACTTCAGGAAGAGGGGTGGTGCACATGCTCCTGTTTACATCAACTGTGCCTAGTTCGAGATGCATCACAGATTGGTATGGCAACTGCTCTGCCCGTGAAGCAAGAAACTGGAGAGAATTGTGGACACAGCTCAGCAAATCACAGAAACCAGCCTCTCCTCCATGGATTCTGTCTACACTTCTCGCTGCCTCGGTAAAGCAGCCAACATAATCAAAGACTTCCCCGCCACACCCCAGACATTCACTTTTCTCTACCCCCCCCCCCCACCGCCCCCCCCCTCCACCGCCCCCCCCCCTCCAATTGGGCAGAAGATACAAAAGCCTGAAAGCACATACCACCAGGCTCAAGGACGGCTTCCTTCCCACCATTATAAGACTATTGAATGATCCTCTAGTACAATAAGATGGACTCTTGACCTCACAATCTACCTCGTTACGGCCATGTACCTTAATGTCTACCTGCCTCCACTACACTTTATTCCGCATTCTGTTATTGTTTTAAGATATCTTTATTAGTCACATGTACATCAAAACACACAGTGAAATGCATCTTCTTTTGTGTAGCATATTCTGGGGGCAGCCCCCAAGTGTCGGCATGCTTCCGGCGCCAACATAGCATGCCCACAACTTCCTAACCCATACATCTTTGGAATGCGGGAGGAAACCAGACCACCCAGAGGAAACCCATGCAGACACGGGGAGAACGTACAAACTCCTTACAGTGGCCAGAATTGAACCTGGGTCGCTGGCGTTGTAATAGCGTTATGCTAACTGCTACACTACCGTACTACTTCAATGCACTGTTGTAATGAAATCTGTATGGATGGCATGGAAGGCAGGATTTTCACTGTACCTCAATACATGTGACAATAATAAACCAATTTACCAATTTTACCGATCTATCAAATAAAATGGTGGCAAGCAAGGTATTTATTCCTGATTCAGTCTATTTTGTTCTTCAAAGCCAAGCTCTTGCTTTTATTTTAAGCTATACAGGTCATCAGCATGTCACTGTCAAACAATTCAGAGAGATCTAGAGCATGCATATCAGTCATACTATAGAATAACAACACAGCAGCTAACTGCCTCAATACTTCCTACACTATCTTAATATCAAATCATATGTTGGATGCAAAAGGGTTCTTGCAAATAGATGGAAAGTCTTTCATTTTCACATTTTCTCCTCTGTTTTCTAAAACCCCATCTGAATAGCAATAAAAGATAGTGTAATCATGAAGTCACTGGAAAACTGAATAAAGTAATACTTAATAGAGTAAAAGATAGAATTGTTCTGCACTAAACAAGTTTGCTCAGGAAAACCCAAGTTCCTTCCTCTGTTCTTTTGGACATTTGCATCAACAGTACAAGAAACAGTAACGTAGCACTTTACTACAAAGGCCAAAACTGCAAGAGCTATCAACTGCTCTTAAATAGGGTACCAGCAAATACTTGACATTTCTGCACTTGCAATAACTAAGGCGTCAAAGACTAATATACAGCATTGAACATAATATTGAGGAAAATGTGCATCATGGGAGAATCTTTGCAAATGTCAGTTAAGGCAAATAAATCTCTTTCTGTATAGGATATCCTTGTCAAGTGTGCAATCTTCTTGTGACTAAGAATCATGATACTTGCTGAATCAATAGTATTTCCACTATGGTTTAAGCAAGCAACAGAATTTTCCTTTGGTTGAACACTCTGGCCATGCTGGGGAGGTGACCCATCTGAATGGTCAGGATGCTTTGTAAGGTGAAAATATAGCCAATTGTTTCTCTTACCTAATCTTGACATTACAAGAACCTACTGCATCCAAGAGGCAAAGTTCATTATTGCCTTTTGAAGCCTGCAATTACAAAGGCTGGCTCCACTTATATACATGAGCCTTCTTAACTTATCCAGTGTCCATCAGAAGACGATGCTGGCTAACAACCGCAGAACAAGAATGGCATATTCTCAGAGACACAAGAGATTGCAGATGTTGGAATCTGGAGCAAACAAATCAATCTGCTGGAGGGACTCAGCAGGTCAATAAGCATTTGTGGGAGGAAAGGAACTGCCGACGCTTCAACAGTCCTGATGCAGGGTTTTGACCTGAAACATCAACAATGCCTTTCCTCCCACAGATGCTGTTCGACCTCCTGAGTTCCTCCAGCATATTGTTTGTTGCTGGCATATTCTCAGGTTAACAAAATACTCCTGACTCATCTTTTAAAAGCCTAATTTTCAAACTTCTCCAGGTTTGAGAAAGATGCATCGTCAGGAAAAACATCATGGCCATTTCCAAGAATCTTGTGGAAGACCAATGCCGTCGTGCACTTTAATTACAATTTAAATCTCAAACAATATTGCAAAGATTGCAATTTGCTTTGTAATTGATTCAATTCAGAATACTACTTAGGCAATCCCTTGGGATCAAGGATGGCTTGCTTTCACTCTGGTTTTGTGGGTTGCGAGATGGCTAATAAGGCCAACATGGGAGCTGCAGCCCCTTCCACATTTGGGGCAGGAGATGAGTTTGTGAGGTGGTGCACTCCTTCTACCACTTACACAGTGCTTCTGATGCATGGCCTTGAGGTTCTCAACACCATCGCAAATTCTCCTCCACTTTGAGTAGTATGGGCTAGAAGTGGGAACATTTCACTTCTTCAAGGAAGCTTTCAGCACATTCTTGAAACTTTGGCTCTGTCTCTCTGGTATTCTCCCTTGACAGAGCTCAGAATAGAGCATCCATTTCAGGAGTATGATATTGGGCACGTGAATGATATGCCAGACAGAGTAATTAGGGCCTCAAGGCTGGGGATCTTGGCTTGAGAGAAAGAAATATCATTGGTTCACTCATCCTTCCAGTGAAGTTGGAGCATTTTGCAGAGATGGCATTGAGTGCATTTTTCCAGTACCTTAAGAGGCATGCTGTAGGTAGCCCAGGACAGGAGGAATCACTGCTGCCTGGTGGATGAGTTTTGCACTATGTCTAGTGTCCTCTACCAACCTGCCACCACTGCCTTCCAACAATAAAAGTTTACAACAAGACCCTGGAAAAAGTGGAGTACCTCCCCATATCTGAGCAGCCACCTTAGGGCAAAGGCAATTACCAATGATTAAATTCACCACAACCTTCAACTGACCTACACAGCTTTGGGTCAATTGAGGAAAAGAGCATTTGAAGATTGCAGAATAATCCCTTCAACCACTGGCCTCTCTTGAAATTTGCATATTTTCCAAAAATATTCTTCTCATATAGATCCAATTCCCTCGCTAGTTACAGATTAATTTGCTTCCACCAACCTGTCAGTCAATGAACTCCAGAAGAAGAAAATATTGTAATCTCTTCTCTGGTTCCGCTAATTATTCTAAGCTTGACCTTTGGTTATCAACCCTCCTGGCAGTGGAAACAGTTTGTCTTTACTTTATCAAAATCTTGCATAACTAAACATTTCCATTACATCTGCTGTAAAGAATATAATACCAGCTTCTTTAGGTTCGCCCTATGAGTGAAGGCCTTCACCTCTGGTTTCACTTTAGTACATCTATCTTCCAAACCTTTAACACCCTTGCTGATGTGTGATGACCAACACCAAATTTTCAGTTAACATCCTTGTTTCTGTAAACATGCGTGATTACAAATCCCAGTATCATTTTTTTTCTTTTTTAAAAAAAACAAATTCTCACTTGGTCCTCCCACCATAAAAGATGTGTGTACATGAACATCCAAGTCATTCTGTTCCTTTCATAAATCTTAGAAACAAGTAAGGCAAAGAAGTGGAGGGAAAAACAAAGCAATTTATGCAGCATTATTT
Organism: Pristis pectinata; assembly: GCF_009764475.1. Lineage (NCBI taxonomy): Eukaryota > Metazoa > Chordata > Chondrichthyes > Rhinopristiformes > Pristidae > Pristis > Pristis pectinata. Next base: position 119,540,033 of record NC_067407.1, read on the forward strand.
TCATACATTCATTTTTCATCTGCCACCTGGATGATCATTTCACCAGTCTATCTGGTCCTTAAGTCCACTACTTTCTTCTTATTATTATACACAACTTTATTCTGAAGACTAACTGATGACTTCAAAGATCCCAACAAGTCTGTCATTCGCAATAATAGCAAATAAAAACGCAGCTCCCAAAAGTACTTATCAAATGAACACAGAGCTATAGGATATGATTAGACAGTTCTTAAGGGGGGACAAATTGTGCCCTTCTGCCAGTTATCCAAAAATACCATTTTTCCAATGCATCACTCTCAAGAAATACTTTGTAGACTGCTATACAAACCAAACACATGAGAATTTTTTCTCTTCACACATCAGCTAAGTACCCCCCCCTTCTGCACTTGTAAAACCAAAAGTGCCTTAGACAATTGGAAGAAATTATGGAAATAAAAACTAAATTTTCAGACTAAATGTTACCTTTTTTTCTCTTTTACTGGTTTTGATGGACATACTAATGTTTTCAGCTTTTTCTATTTAACATAACCAGGGGATTTTCATACAAATTATAAAGCATTAGAGCTGGATTAGATTCTAGGAAATTAGATGCATAATGGCATCTTGATGGATAATGGCATCAAGTATCCTGATCAACTGAAACTTGATTGTCTAGAGGTGGGATAAGAATCTACCCAGCTTTTATTGAACTAGGCCAAGTTTTTTTTTCCCAATTTAAGTAGCCCATATTATGTGGGGTGTGATGGAATTATTGTATTTCTAGGTTACACCATATAAAGAATAATATTCTTGAAAGTGCTGCTATCATTTCTTTCTTACGTTTGCAGCACTCCCTATGTACAACTTAAGCGAGCACCTGCACATATTCCAACTATTCTGAACAATGACCTGACTAGTCAGATTGCTTGCTGGGGCCTGTCCTTTAGACAGAAAGGGTTTCCTAAAACAACCAAGCATATTTTCTTAACAGCTGCAAAAGGTCTTCCCTTTCGTATAGAATGAACAACCCAAATGAAATAAATATATCTTTTATAAGAACACATGACATCTGCTCCATTCCATAAAGTGTGTGAACATGAGGCAATCTAAGATTTCTTTTTAAAAGTTGCAAATGCAAGCTTGCTTTGTGGGACAGGAATCTATCCAATGACCATGTAAATTATCTCCAAAAGAACACAACAATCACAACACCTCAAAGCAAGCCCACTGTAGATACTACAGTAACTAAGCACTTACACAGTAACATGGCTTCAGAGACACTGGTTCAATCTTGACCTCAGGTAATATCCGTGCGGAGTTTTTATGTTCTATCATTTTGTGGCACAAGTATTGAAAATGCTGCAAAAGCTCCTACCCATGCCTCCTTTACTTCTGGAGTCAGACAGCACAAAAACAGCCCTTTTGGCCCAAACCCCTCCATGCCGACCAAGATGCCAATCTGTGCAAGTTCTATTTTCCTGCATTTGGCCCATATACTGTATCTTTATTCCTTTCCTATATACGTACATGCCCAAATGCTGTGATTACATCTTCCTCTACTACCTCCTATGGCAGCTTGTTCCATACACCCACCACGGTGTGAAAAACTTGCCACCCCAGGTCCCCTTTAAATGTTTACCCTTTCACTTTAAACATATGCTGTCTAGTTTTAGACACCTCCACCATGGCAAGAAAACTCTGGCTGTCTACCCTATCTATGCCTCTCATAATTTTATATAGCTCTATCATGTCACCTCTCAGCCTCCTTTACTCCAGAGAAAACAGTCCCAGTCTATCCAATCTCTCCTGATAGCTCAAGCCCTCCAATTCAGATAAAATCCTTATGAATCTTTTCCGCATGTTTCCCTGGTTAATCACATCCTTCCTATCTCGTGGTGACCACAATACTCCATGTGCAGCCTAACCTACATTTTGTGCAACTGACATCCCAACTCTTATATTTTATGCCTCGGACAATGAAGACACGCATGCCAGATACCTTCCTCACCACCCTGTCTTCTGTATTCCCATTTTCAGTGAACAATGTACTTGTACCCAAAGATCTCTCTGTTCTGCAACACTCCCCAGGGCCCTGCCATTCACTGTGCATGCCCTTCCCTGGTTCAACTTGCTAAAATGCCTCACTTTGTACTTGTCCAAGTTAAATTCCATCAGTTATTCCCTTGCCCACTTTCCCAGTTGATCTAAATTCTCATCCAAATCAGTAATACATGTTATACATAGTTCTTGACCTTTCTGTTAATGTACAGTTTCTCTGTAACTGCTCTGCCCTTATATCTATTAGATTTCCTCATAACCTCCTATGCTGCAATGAGAACAATCCCAGCATCCTGAGTATATCAGCATAACTAGAGTCCATTGTCACTGGAATCATCTTAGTAAATCTCTTCCAAAGATTAAAGGAGGCTAAAGAAATTTGTCACGTCCCCTTTGACACTCACCAACTTTTATCAATGCACTACAGAAAGCATGCTATCTGGATGCATCACAGCTTGGTATGACAACCGCTTTGCCTGGGTCCGCAAGAAACTGCAGAGAGTTGTGGACACGACTCAGCACATCATGGAAACCAACCTCACCTCCATGGGCTCTGCTATACTTCTCGCTGCCTCCATAAAGCATCCAGCATAATCAAAGACCCCACCCGTCCCAGACATTTTCTCTTCTCCCCTCTCCCATCAGGCAGAAGATACAAAAGCCTGAAAGCACATACCACCAGGCTCAAGGACAGCTTCTATCCCGCTGTTATAAGACTATTGAACAGTTCTCTAGTACAATAAGATGGACTCATCATGACCTTGAACCTTATTGTCCACCTGCACTGTACTATCTGTAGCTGTGACACTTTATTCAGCATTCTGTATTGTTTTACCTTGTACCACCTCAATGCACTGTGTAATGAATAGACCTGTACGATCGGTATGCAAGACAAGTTTTTCCACTGTACCTCGGTACAAGTGACAATAATAAACCAATTCCAATTCTTCTGTATCCTCTTTAAAGCTTTCACATCTTTCCTGAAATATGGCCCCAGAACTGGATGCAACACTTCAGTTGTGGCTGAATCAGTCATTGTGACTTGCTTGCTTTTGTATTTTGTGCCTCTATTTATAAAGCCCAGGATCACACATTCTTTTTAAAACCCTTTCCTTAACCTGCCACATTTAACAAGCAATACATATATGCCCACCAATCTCTCTGTTTTTGCATCCCTTTCTGAACTGTGTCCTCTAGTTTATACTTCCTCTTATCGTTCACCCTACCAACATGAAATTTAATAGTGAGAAATGTATGACATCTGCCAACCCTCCACCCATTTCAGCCACCTGTCCATATCTCCTTCACAGTTCATTACATTTCCAAGTTTTGTGCCATTTTCAGTTGAAATTAATACATATAAAAAGTTATCCTAGTGCTGATCCCTGGGAAGTTCCAATGCAACCACTTGTTTTTCAGTAGTCTGAAAAACAACTTTTCACTACTGCTCCATTTCCTATTTTAGCCAATTTTCTATCCATGCTGCCCCAGACCACATTATTCCATGGATTTCAATATTAATGACAGCCATAATGTGGCACCTCATCATGTGTCTTTTGGGAGTCCATACAGCAATTACATTTTTGCTCATTAATCCTCTCAGGACACCAAAAAATACTATCAAGTTTATTTGACATGATTTGTCATTAAAAAACCCATGTTTCACTATTCAATTCATACATTACTGCTAATTTGGTCCAGCATTGTGCCTGATCACACTGGTATGGAGTTGAAAACTCAACTCAAGATTAAATGTCTAGAATGCACACCATTAGATTTAGCCAAAGATGCAACCTAGAAACCGACGCAAGTTCCAGACCAGACCTGGATAAATACTGCTGGTAGGCTAATCTCATCAGAGATGTAAGGGAAACCAAGGAGAGATCCCTAGGACATGCTCAGTATAATATTACAAACATGGGAGATGATTTTGAGAAGATGGAGAAATTGCACAGGGGTAGAAAGAACTGAACTCACACAAGGGGATTGCCTTTCTCGAATGAACTTGGAGTTGATGCCTCAATGTGGATTATTCAATAGTATCAAAGAGGTACTAACCTTAGACAAATAATACAGTAAAACTCCATTAATCAGGAAGTTTGGGTCTTTGGTCATGTCAGACAAATAGCTTAAATCCAGACAATTGGATGCACAAGAAACATAGCCTCAGAGAGTTTCAAGGGAGCACGGGAACCAGCGCCAGTGAGTGTGATGCTGCAGAATTTCCAAATAGTCGCACAGTAGATAATTGGAGTTTTATTTTATTTCAGTTGGCTACAGAAGCATCGACTGTAATTTCAAGTTCCTGTATTTGGCCTTCATCTTTGCAGATACCAAGAAAATAGACTTTTTTCAAGTTTGAAGATCACTTTGCAAGTTCAAAGTTCAAATGAGTTTGCAGCACTTCTCTGCATTTTAGCATCTGCTGAATTTTACCTTTGCATCTTGAAGGTACCAAATGTTTCAGATTTATAAAATAGAATACATGTTGATATACTTTACATAATTATCACTGATGCAGTTTTGATCTAAACAATGACCAATATGTCAATTTTACATCAAAACACAAAAACAAAGATTTTGGATGAAATTCTTGTGCTCAGTGTACAGGAAGAGAGGGATCTTGGGGTCCAAGTCCATAGATCCTTCAAAGTTGCCGCGCAAGTTGATGGGTGGTTAAGAAGGCGTATTGAGTGCTGGCCTTCATTAGTCAGGGGATTGAGTTCAACAGCCATGAGGTAATGTTGCAGCTGTATTAAACTCTGGTTAGACCACACTTGGAGTATTGTGTTCAGTTCTGGTCGCCTCATTATAGGAAGAATGTGGAAGCTTTAGAGAGGGTGCAGAGAAGATTTACCAGGATGCTGCCTGGATTAGAGAACATGTCTTATGAGGAAAGGTTGAGCGAGCTCGGGCTTTTCTCTTTGGAGCAACACAGAATGAGAGGCAACTTAATAGAGGTGTATAATATTAAGACGGGCATAGACAGAGTGGACAGCCAGCACCTATTCCCCAGGGCAGCAATGGCCAATACCAGAGGACATCCGTTTAAGGTCAGAGGAGGAATGTTCAGGGGAGATGTCAGAGGTAGGTTCTTTACACAGAGACTGGTGGGTACCTGGAACACACTTCTGGGGGTGGTTGTAGAGGCTGATACAATAGGGACATTTAAAAGGCTCCTAGATAGGCACATGGAAGTAAGAAAAATGGGGGTTATGGGCTGTGCAGGAGAAATGGGTTAGATTGATCACGGAGGAGCTGTACATATAGTTCGGCACAACATTATGGGCTAAAGAGCCCATACTGTGCTGTACTGTTCTATGTTCTATAAAGTAAATGGAGATGTATGGAACATTTCTCCACTATTTACGTTTTCAGTTTCTGCAGGTAGTTTAGCGCCGCAGCTCCAGCCACGCAGGTGCAATTCTGGCACCAACTATGTGGAGTTTGCTCATTACCCTGGGTGTTCTAGTTTCCTCCCACATCCCAAAGATGTGCTGATTGTTAGGCGAATTGCCTACTGTAAAGTACTCTTAGTGCAGGGAACTAGTGGGAGAAACAGGGCGTGTTAATGGGCATGAGAGAGAGAATAGGTAATGGAGAAGTGGAGGAAATGGTATTGATGGGATTGCTCGGAGAGCCAGCAGAGACTCGATGGGCTGAATGGATTCCTATATCTTGAGTAAATACCGGAAAACAACAAAGCATAGAACAATGGGTGGGTGTCATTCTCCAGCTTCTCTGCTCAACACTGGACCAAAGAAAAACACTAAAAGCTCACCAGTGCCTCTTCTTCCTTCGCAGGATAAAGAAATTTGGCATGTCCCCTTAGACCCTCACCAATTTTTACTGATGCACCATAGAAAGCACCCTATCTGGATGTATCATGGATCAGTAAGCCAACTGCTCTGCCCATGACTGCAAGAAACTGCAAAGAGTTGTGGACACAGCTCAGCACATCATGGAAACCAGCCTCCCCTCCACAGACTCTTGTCTATACTTCTTCCTGCCTCGGTAAAGCAGCCAACGTAATCAAAGATCCCACACATCCCAGACATTCTCTCTTCTCCCCTCTCCCATTGGGCAGAAGATACAAAAGCCTGAAAGCACATACCACCAGGCTCAAGGAGAGCTTCTATCTCACTATTATAAGACTATTGAATAGTTCCCTAGTACGATAAGATGGACTCTTGACCTCACAATCTATCCTGTTGTGACCTTGCACCTTACTGTCTATCTGCACTGCACTTTCACTGTACTGTAACACTTTATTCTGCATTGTTATTGTTTTACCTTGTACTACCTCAATGCACTGTTGTAATGAATTGATCTGTAAGGATGGTATAGAAGACAAGTTTTTCACTGTACCTTGGTACATGTGACAATAATAAACCAACTTTCCAATTTATTTACCAAATTTATTTAATGTGTCAGATTGAAACATTTCCCACATCAGCCATTGTTCTTGCAACATCAAATCTGCTAATTCAGTGCTCAATTACTGATACCTTTATATAGTGAACTCATGGTCAACATTAATAGCCTTTTAATTCAAGCCTCACATACAATCTTTATTGTCACAAGAGTGGAAGCAATCTCAAATGGTGATGTTTAATCTAATGTGGATTAAATCCAGAGCTCAAAATGAACAGGAACAACAATTTGGTGAACCCAAATAAGACAAGTATTTACTACAAAACCAGTTGAACATTGACCAGATGTCAATCTTAATGATTTTAACGGTATTTAGTAGCCAAAGATAAATAAAAGGTACAAAAATGCAAAATACCACAACTACCAATTGAATTATTCGCCTATCTCTTGACATTGTAAAGTAATATTTTTCCAATTCTGATAAGGAAAAATTAAATTCCAACACTGAAAAGACATACAAAAATGCCATTTTGGAGGATCTGAACTAGTCTGAGAAGTCTTTTACTTCTGAGTTCCTACTCTGCTTATAGACATAGGATAATTATTGCTCATTGCTTTGAATTTTAGAAGCAAACTTGACATTTTCTCTCATAATTGTCCTCTCTTAAAATTCTCCCCATTTCTTTTCTAGGCACCATCATGAAGATCATCTACATATATGTGGTCCAAATGATGATTTGTCATATAGGAGACCAGACTTTAAAAGACAAATAGTACTGCTCTTATATACATTTTCAGCAGTTGTCATTGATTAGTGAATGAAGGCAAAAATACCTATTATTTTTTTCTCCTATCAAACTCAACTATTGTGCGACCCTTGCTGTGATTAACTAACTCAGGCCAGACCTCTAGTATTTTTCAAACATTAGAGAGAATCAGATAGGCTTCTTGTCAAGTGTGCAGCAAGAATTTAAGAAAACACTGTCTGCATCTATTACCAGGTACAAATGCAAGAATCTACTAAGTTATATTCTGAAATATGTGGTATTAAACTATATACACTTACTAATCATTAACAAAACTGGGAGTATGCAGAAAATCAAAAGAGGCAATAACAAGTTTAACATACTTACTTAAACATGTATGAACCAAAAGCTACGACATCATGTCCATTAATTAAAAGTGGACTTGAATGAAAAAAACGTCTAAAGTCAGATGTCAGTAATTCAAGTGCACATTACAAGCAAATTTATTTCAAACCATAACACGTTTAGATAATTTAAATAAATCGATAAAATATGTATTAACTACCTTGTGTAAGCAGGTGTCCACCACCCAGTTGCAGACTTTTTCAAGGTCATCCGTTATCTCTAGTCTAGATCTAGCGAACTCACAGAGCTCCTCATTCGACATCACATCCCAGATGCCATCACAAGCCAGTATAATAAACTCATCTTCTTCTGCTCTAAGAATCTCATACACTTCAGGTTCTGGTGATACCAGCTGCTCTGTAGGCCCTTTCCCATCGACACACTTGTAATCATAGTCCCCCAAAGCTCTCGACACAGCTAGTGACCCATTAACTCGTTGTATCATTACACTGCCCCCTGCATTCTGGATTCGTTCTTTCTCCCTTGGGTTGCAAGGCTTATGATCCTGTGTTGAAAAGCAAAGTTGTGCATTTCTGTATAGAACAGCTCTCGAGTCGCCACAGTTGATAAAGTAAGTGTGCTCCGGGGAGATCATCACCGCTACAGCTGTCGACCCACTCCTGTCCATGCCATTTCTCAGCTCTGAAAAATTACGCATGTACTCATCAATTTTCAAAAATCCAGTTCTGATACCACTCTTGACATGTTCTATGGTAGGTTCAATGGGATAACCAGACACATTTGTGCCTCTGAAGTCTTCATTACTTGTGATGTGTTCAAGTAAGTGCTTTGAACAGTAGTTTGCCACTCGAGAGCCTGCATGGCCATCATATACTGCGAAGAAGGACCACGTGTCCAAGCCTTGAGGAATGCCAACAATAGCTGTGTGAGCATCTTCCATCTCCACTCTCCAACCCTGCATGCTGCTAAGGCCATAGCGCAAATCATTTCCTGCACCATGTGCATTATGTTTCTCTGTTTTTGGTTTATCCAAAAATGCTCCCATTTTTCACTTTCCTGAAAGAAAGCAAGATACACAAATAACAGGTTACTTGCAAACACAAAATCATAAAGGAAGTTCAACTAATCAAAAAGAATTTCATTTAACTTTGCATTCTTCTCCATGCAAGTACATGTTACTACGTTGTTTCACAATGATTGATGAATAGAAAGTCAAAAGATGGAAATCCTCAACCAATGATCCTTCAATGTTTCCAATCTTTTCTATATAATTGAAACACGATTGTATTTTTTTTTCTTAAAAAGTACAAAATATATTATGGAATCCTTCAACACACAGTTTCAATGAACTTTGCAAAATCGCTAAGAGGTAAAAATTGTAGATTTTTTTTTACACGTGATACAAACACTAACAAACAGAAAGTAACAAAAAAAATGATTTGAAGCTTTGAGTGCCAAAATCAGCATGAAACTAACAAACTATGTCTGAATTCCATGTGAATAGGTTTGCAAGCCACCAACAATTGATTATTCCAGATATAGAATGTGGATTATTTATGCAATTTACACCTTTATGTCTTATATATTTCAACCTGTTTTTTTTTAAACAGATAAGTAGTGAATAACAGAAAGCTTGCACACTTTGATTTCACCAACCAAAATTAATAACAATTAGGACAAACAAAAACAAATTGAATTTACATATTTGAGTTACACGACTTCCTTTACCTTAACTCCACAGGTCAATTGCTGGTTCATGTTTTTAGCATATTTATCATCAAAAAGGCTGGGAATGTTACTTATTGCAGATCTGTACAATTTAAGTAACATTCCTAATCCTTCAGGAACATCCTATATTGTACACCATATATTGTCCACTTAATTCATGAACATATAGAGTTCTATAATATCCAATCTAAACCACCAACAAAATGGTCATTGCTGCGCAATTTGAAGATGTTTACTGTGAAGGATAACATTTATCCAATAAAATAAATTACAATTTGCCTTACAAACACCCCAGTTATCCATTCACAAGTGTTAAAACATACACCTCGTTCCTTGCTCCAAGCAGTTTGTACAATGTGATATATATCCACAAAGGGAAAAGCAATGACCTTCAGTGACAATATGCAAACAGATCTTTGCTAATGAATGACCTAGGCTTGTCTGTGGAGACTATAAATCATGAATCATAAGACTTTGTGATTCAGCTTGACTATATGGAAGACGTAATATTAAAATTGGAAAAGCATCAGTTCCCAACTACCATAAGCTTAATTCAAAAATATTAATGGAACAAAATGTACATACCTTTTGCTGGTAGTTCAAATTAGAACGACCAGAGAGAGGTCTTCTTCATGAGCCAGTCTGTCCCTAACTTCCTTGCCTTCAATCTGCTCCTAACTTCCTTGCCTGAGCACTGCATTATGAAGTTGGGAATGCACTGCAGGTCAGATGCTGATGCTCTGCCACTGCACTCGGTTGACTTGTTCCTTGCAAAAAACAAACTGTCAGAGGAACTCAGCAGGTTGAGCAGCATCTATGGATGCAAAGGGATAGCTAATGTTTCAATTTATGACCCAGTGCTAAGAGTAACTTGAACAGCACCTCATATTCCTATTGGGTAGCCTGTAACCCAATAGCATGAACTCTGAATTTTCCAATTTTAGGTAACCCAGTTCCCCGGCTTCCTTTCCCACTCTTACTGGTCCACCAAGTTCTCTCCCCCTTTGTTCACCTTTCCCATTTCCAGATGCCCATTACCCACACACCTACCCTCCTGGGCTTCTTATCTAGTTCCATTTGGCCATCATCCCTCCCTTATCTGGTTTCACATCATCTTTCAGCTTGACTCTACTTTCCCCCTCCCCTCCTCCCACCTGCCCTTTCTTTCTCATCTGTTTCCACCTATCACCCACCAGCCTGTTTCTTAACTTCCCCCTCCGCCTCATTCCCCCACCCCACCTGGTTCCACCCATCACCTACTAGCCTGTCTCACCCTTCCTCACAAACTCTTTATAATGGCCACCTTTCCTCCATACTCTCAGTTCTGATGCAGGGTCATGACCCAAAACATCAACTATTCCTTTGCCTCCACAGATGCTGCTTGACCCACCGAGATCCTTCAGCAGTTTGCTTTTGGCTCCAAATTCCAGCATCTGTAGTCTTATATCTTTGATGTTGTTCCTTGCATTGAGCCCAGTGGTGGAGCTCAGTCATCCTGAGTTGATGAGTCAGAGACACTTCCTATCTGGCCTCTTAGTTCTATGCCAGCCACTGCTGGTATTTCTAGCATAACCCCATTCATTTGAATGAAAGTTGCAAAAGTGGACATCAAAGAGACACATGGGTGGGTTTTGCTTTCTCTTTGATAACTAATATTATTTTAGAAGTCAAATACATTTCTAAATAAATGTATTCAATAATTTCATTTCAAAGTACCAAATATCTTATTTTGAGAGACACCTAGCAATAAGTGCAAGGGCCTTTGACAGCACAAACCATCAAAAGGCCACCAGAGAAGCCCAAGGATGGGTCCTCAGGATCCAGAGGCCAAGTTACCACTTCACAGAACAGGCACAGAAACAAGACCTGGAGCTCGATTTGCTCCATGGGTTCCAAAGGTTGTGTGCAAGTGTGCGGATTGCACAGTGGGGGAAATTGTAGGATGGGACGGGTCAAGCATCACCAGCCAATATAATAAATGATTCTACCAAAAGTTGAAATATTTATTAATGTTCTTTACATGACTCCTGTGCATTCAGGCAATGGAAGAGGCAAGTGTTTTGTACATCATACAGATGATCCTACCATTCAGGTTACGAAATTTGCTCTTATAGAATGTATGTGGAAAAGAAGTAAATAAATAAGCAGAACATTTTTTTAAACTGGGGTTTCTGACACGACGCGCAGATGGCTTGTCTTCGTGTCAAGAAAAATTGCGATACGGACCACTTTTCAGGAACATAACCCCCCAAGTAACATGGGGACTGCCTGTATACATAAAAATGTTTGCTAAAATATGAATATAATCCATTTATCCATTTTGAGAAAAACAGAACAATCAACTATACAACATACGCCAAATCTTAGTTATTTACGTATTTGTCACACATTGTTAACTTCTCATATTTCTACTGACAAATTTGATTAACAAGCAAAATATCAATCGGACATACAAAAGACAAGGCCAAGATTCACACAGAAGCAAATACAGGGGAGATGAGATGAGATATGGGAAAACACATCACACACTTTGAAGGTAATAACTTTTGTCATGTGCTTTTGCTTTGTGAAAACTAGAAAACAGGCAACTATTTTCCACAACTTATTCCAAACCACCACAGGACAGTGGAAATGTGGCCAGTTATTTTTATTTTCACAGAGGAAACAGAGTTGGATGACTCTTATTCGTCTGCACATTTTGACTGCGTATTTTCTTATTTAGCTGCTATTCCTCTGCATACTTCCTAACCATGGATCTGGTCGAATATTCTGTCAGCAAGTAAAGGCTAAAAGACAAATCACAAATGTACATTTATAAATACTTTTAGGCTACAATACCCTGGATTGGTAAATGCTCATCTCATTAAGATTCACTCAGAATATGACATATGTCCAGCTGGTTTAGGGCTCTCAATCTTTCCTGTTTGCACTCCTGCACCTAAATTTCTCGATGACTTTCAAGATTCTATAATCACAGAAGGATCAATGCCACATTATTTGTAATATCAAATTTATCTTTTAAAATGACATCATAAGAAACTGGCTAAATATGCGCAGCATAAGATTCTGAATTAAATGGATTTTTATTCCAAGTTCAACCAAAAGTTGTACATTTTGATTGGCATTAGCGTCCCTCAGGTCAGAGAAAGATAAATCCATGTTTTTCTTTCCAAATCATCCACCAGCCAAACACAAAGTTAGGGTTCACTATAAATGGGCTGAATAGTCAAATAACACACATAACAACACCTGTTTGTACATAGACAAGTCCTTGGGCGGGAAACAAGAGGGTTGCCATTAACTAGGTATCAGTATTTCTCATTTCTTAAACTTTGTGGCAAAGGAGGAAACAATAGATAAAAGCTGGGGGGGGGGGGGGGGGGGGGGGGGGGGTGGGGGGGGGGGGGGGGGAGAAAAAAGGAAGTTGTAAGAAAATAATCAAGACAAAAGACACATGACCAGAGAGTGGGCATGGGCTGAAGAAATGAAGAAAGGAAAGCCTCAAATAATTAGTCAGCAAGAAACAAATCGAGTGGGACAAAGGCAAGGAATAAAATGTGCAAACTACAGTAGATAACCAATTAGGGAAAACAGCACGTCAAAAACATGCATAGTGTGCAAAGCGAGTAGTACCAAGATTAGATGTCAGCAAGTTTTGACCATTCAATTTTTAGTTATACATTCTTTATAGCTTACTGGTAAATAGCAAATAGTTTCACCCTAGTGTTAAAATGTCACATTTGTTACCTTCAATATATAAAGGGGACCAAGCTGAGTATATTCTTTAGCTCCAATATAATATATAATACAGACAATAAGTATAAATCCAGTTTTGATGAAGAATCTTTGAAATGAAATGTTAATGCTTCTTCACTCTCCACAGATGCTGCCTGACCTGCTGAATGTCATCAACATTCTTGGTTTTTATTACAAGTCCTAGTATATCTGTTCACAACAATCCACTATTATATTTTCTTCATATTTTTAAATCACAACATCCAATACAAATGAGCCTCGAAATACATATGACCTGAGTAAATTGGAAATATGTCATCATTCATTCACTTGTGGTATAATGCTCCGGGTGTTGTGGACTTTAAATAGTAATTGACTGAAAACATCACATGGTTATCCTTTGTCACTTCCCACAATATTACTAAATTATGTAATCTTCAAAAGATGCAAATCATTGTGGAATTAAGTTATCTGCAGTAATGACAGATAATTTAAATATTAGAAACAAACACCAAGACAGTAAAATGAATTGGTATTTAATAGTTTTGATGGCTGAAATTTATCACCTGGATTCATTGCATACTATTTCCAAGAAGAGAAAAACTAATTTAAGAGAAATATTAGGCAACCTAGCTATTCAGTAAAGTCCACTTATTTATGAAATTTTCACTGAACTTAATCATGCTATGATCATCAAAAGACAAATGTTCATGTACCAAAAAACTTTTAACAAAATTTACCATGATCTCTCCCTTGAGGTTTCTGGGACATGGTGTTGCAGATAATAATGCTCTTCACACCAATACAAACAAGCTTGCCTGCACACACAAATCTATATTAAAGTTAAAAATCCTCCATTCATCCACCTTGCTTTTTCTTCATGCTTGTCTTATTTCTGCATTTATACATACTGCCAGTTCAAACCAAGTTTTGACAAATTCAAACTGCCATCAACAAAAAGTCCATCTAGAGGTGTAACTCCATTCATCCCTAGCAACTAAATTAATAACAAGACCTCTCTAGAAAGAATAATGAAAAATTATTTTTAAAGTCATTTGCCATTTATAATTCAAGCTACCTGATTCATCCCAGTTTTACTACATTTTAAAGAAAGAAAACCACCCTAAAGCTTCACTTATATTGTCATAATTAATTTTCTTTCTGAAATATACTTCCATACCCTTGGTCACACATTAGAGGTTGATCACAAAACCATTGGTGCTGCACATTATTTGAACCGTCACAGTGGCAACTTTTCAATACAACATTAAATCAATTTTTCATTTGTCTGTTCACGTCAACACAAAAGTGATACTATTTGAAATGGGAATTCTTCCAGAGAAAGATAAAAGCTTTCCCAGATGCAAAACAACTCAAAAAAGATATTTCTTTCAATACTTCTTGCAGACCTTACTGGAATAGTTTGGCTTCAAAGTTATTTGATGGCTATTTAACTTTTTTGACTGAGGAAAAGTTGATTTGAAGATGAAAGAATGCCTAACCCCTCAGAATTCCTCCCACCATAAGATGAATAGGATAGGATGCCACTGACGAACTTTAACAATTCATCAAAACATGATGTTCGAGGAAGAAGAGTTGCCAACCGTCTACGATATGCACGTTAAGCATTCAGTGACCACCCAACAGTACAACCAAGAGACTGAGAACATTGATGTGAGAACTATAAATTTGAAACTTCTGGCCCAGTATAATGTTCAAACATAAAATCACTTCTCATTATTGATTCTAGTTTACATTTTTATCATAATTATACTTTTGGGAGGAATGAAATGGACTTTAAAGCTCAATTTCTTCAATGGTTCCTTCCTGATTAAATTACTATAGTTTGGAAATAGTGGATCTACTGTAAATAGAAATTGAGGAATATGACTTAAGAGTGCAGATGAACAAATGTATACAACTGATTTGAGAGAACTCCAGCCAGAATTCACTAATACTATTTTTGGGACTACGTCCCTTGTGAATTATTGGGTCATTGCAAGAATATTTTTTGAGGACATTAGAAATGCCTGGTCATATCCTCACATGCACAATCTGCTTACTTTAAAATAAAAAGGCAGCACTTCTCTACTCAAACCATTCACCCCAATCTCCATTCCACTCCCCTCCCCACCAAAAAACGCTAGTATTATATTTTCTTTACTGGCCCAATTTCTCTCATTCTCTCCACCAGCACACCCGATTTTCCTTGTCCGTTCCTCCAGTTTCAGTTTTCTGACATGTTTCTTTTTGGCTTCTCCTTTTATCTCCGCCTCCCTACCTCGGGGCCTTTTAAATGATTAATTCTGGATTCCAACACGAGTTGCGTTCACCATCCCAAGAATGGAAGAAAACAAACTAAATACTGCGTTGAAGAACCCCGTACAAAATTCTGCGATCTCTTCCAATGACAGTCGCTTCGTGGTTGAACTAACGCGCTCGAACCTTAACGACTGACACAGGCGCAGGAAAGGCCCAGGCTTTAATCACGGCCTAGGTCGTCATTTCCCGCTCGGTAGCAGCGTTTCACCGCGGTCCTAGCGCCCGCCAAGTGATCGAATCGACTAGATTTTCCAACAAAATGAATGCACGCCACACACAAAAAAAGTTGCCAGATCAGCAGTTTCACGAATTGGACAACTTTAAGAGAAGAATCAGCTACTTGAACACTTACCCTCCGTCTGTCAGTTATCAAGTGCCCCCTTTCCCTTACTGCATGTTCAGCATCAAATGTTGACATCTGGTTTGGCAATATAACCGACTAACTGGATTATCCCGGGATTGAGGAGATAACTGACGTGCGGAAATGTTGTGCTTCAATTCAAAAGATGATGAATTAGAAAGCCACAAAATTGGTGGATAAAAGAGCCACAGAATATTGTATTGTTAGTACATCGAGTAAAAACGCTGGTGAAACTTCTCCAATTCGTAAATTCAATATTCAAGAGTCAACACGAACAAAGCATTCTTAACCCAAATGTGAACTCCCAAATTCCGTTCCATATAGAAGTTAATTTAACTTTAGTCCGGACGACACATATTCTCTAAAATAAAGCTAGCATATAATTCGATCATTCTTGCACTTCATGACCATACAATTCGTTTTCTCCAAAATTTCAGATGCTCTACACTCCTGTTCAGGACACGGGTGTGAGTGTTGTCCAGAATTAAGATCAATGCATTGGTGTAGAGTCAAAGGGCCTGTTGTACTTACTCTGTGCAGCATCACTGTGATACCAAATGTGCACGAATCATTTTAGACTCCTTTCGCTATTTATATTCCAGAGTCAGATTTCATTGTTTCTGGCAAAGGTCGAAGAAACGAACAGAACGTACTTTAATTATATCTTCGAATACAACTTGTAGTTTACACAATATCTTTACGTTGAGAGTTGCAGTTTGGTTCCTAAAATTATTTTAAACGCTTAACGTCCGATTTCACTTCGAAACAGCTGTATTATAAATTATATGGCTCGAATAAGTTTATCTTTCAGACTATTTTTGCTACATTACAAAAGTTAAAATATTTCCTGAAACAGTAGATTAAAATTTTTAAAAAACTGCTGACACTGGAAATCTTACTTTAAAACAGAAGATGCTGGAAACAGTCAGCAGGGCAGGCAACATCTGCGGAAGGAGAAACAGTTAACTCTTCATCACAACTGGGACAGTTAAAACTAGTTAGTTACATGTTGGAGAGCAGTGGGAGGAATGAAAAGGATAAAGGGAATCTCGCACAAGGCAAGTGAAAATAAAAAAATGCAAATGCTGGAAATCTGAAATAAAAACAGAAAATGCTGGAAAACCTCAGGTCAGGCACCCATTCTGATGAATGGTCATCGATCTGAAATGTTAACTTTTTCTCTTTCCACAGATGCACTTGACTTGGAGTTTTCCCAGCATTTCTAGCTGTTTCTAATCTCACGGGGTAAAGTCAGAGCAGCCACAGATTGGTATCGGTTTATTATTGTCACTTGTACCGAGGTACAGCGAAAAGCTTGTCTTACAAACCAATCGTTCAGGTCAATTCATTGCACAGTGCAGTTACATTGAGTTAGTACAGAGTGCATTGATGTAGTACAGGTAAAAACAGGTAGTACAGGTAATGAAGTAATCCAGTTGATGACAACAGTTATATTATAAGGAACATAAAAACCATGAAATGCAGAGCTATAAGAAATGACCAGCAAGACAGGCAATTGGTATTAGTTTATTATTGTCACTTGTACCGAGGTACAGTGAAAAGCTTGTCTTAAAAACTGATCATACAGGTCAGTTCATTACTAATGGAGAAAGAAAATCTGAGCCACTATTCAGGATTGCCACAAGGTTCCACAGAAAATACGATGTGTGTCTTTTTACCTCTTCCCACCCTCCAGGGACTGAAGCAGTCCCTCCAGTTGAAGTAGCAATTCATTCGCATTTCTTCCAATCTGAGTACTGCACTTGGTGCTCAATGCACTGCAATGAAGAAACCAAAGAGAAATGGGATGATGACTTTCCAGAATACGTGTTGTGTCTGCAGAGGCAACTTTCAGATTCCCACTGCTTGCCACTTTAATTCTTCATCCCACTGCTGCAGGCAATCCATCTGTAACACTGGTTCAATTTTTCTCCCTCCATTAGCACAGTATGACCCACTGGGCATTTTCTACAGCTCTGCATTTCATTCCTGTGTTTTCGCTCTCCCTCTCTCTTTCATAATAAACTGGATGACTTCATCTACACCTTATCCCCATGGCAATGCTGGCCTCATCCTATCACAGATATTCCCTTTCTCCCACCTGTCCCTCCTCATCCTCTCTACAACCTAAAACTAACTAGTTTTCTCTCTGTCCCAGTTCTGATGAAAGTTCTTTGATCTAAAACTAAGTTTGCTGTTCTTTCCACAGATATTGCCCATCCAGCTGAAAGTTTCCAGGATTTTCCACTGCCCTCATCCCCCTCCTTCTGGACAGGACAAAGACAGACTTTCCACCACCAGTCTCCGCATTCAAACCAGCTCCAACAAGGTTCCACCATCAGACACATATTCAAAAATGTGCCTGATGTATTCAAATATTTCTTCCAAACAATTCAAATCATAAACAAGTTGGACATGGATTAATCAAAAAGTTACAATGTCATTGAATGATATGGGTATGAGGTTTTATTTATGAATAGGAAATGTTGGTTTAGTAGGGGAAAGTTGGTTTATTATCAATAAATAACAAATTGTCCTGCAACAATTTGAAATATATTGTAAAGCATACATTTTAAGCTTTTAAAAAGACAACATATACAGATTTACCTTGATTATTTTTCTTTCAATGTAAGATATTGGCCATTCAAGTACACTTGTACTAGATATCTTGCTATTACAAAATTGTTATAATACAGTTCAGCCCTCAAATCAAATTCGCTTATTTTTTTAACTTTTGAATATTTGAAATAAGTGTAGAGTAATGAAAAAATGAACACAGTAAATTGCCTGCATGGAACATCAGCAGCAGGAAATTAGTACAGCAATTGAAAGTGAAGAGACAAAGCAGCAGACAGTTCAGGACTGGCAGTTGGTGCCACAGGTGAAAAGACACGAAAGGAAGAAGTGTGGAGTTGTTGTGTTTATCAGAAATAACTACAGCATTGATAACCAACAAAGTGAAAATACCAACCACATGGTTTGAGATAAAGAACCAAATCATATTATTTTCCACACTAATGCCTCTCAAATATCTTTCTTCCTAAACCATGGTTTCCCCTCTACCATGGTGGGCAGAGCCCTTAACCACATCTCATCTGTTTCCTGTACCATGGTCCTCATCCCTCTCCTTCTGGACAGAACAAGGACAAAGTTCCCCTGGTCTTGACTTTCCACCACCAGCCTCTGCATTCAAGCCAGCTCCAACAAGGTTCCACCATCAGACATATATTCCTCTCCCTCCTCTTTCAGCATTTCAAAGGGACTGTTCCTTGGTCAATTCTTCCATTCCCACAAACCACTTCCCGTCTTGCAGCATATCACCATGCAATCTGTCCTTTGTCTTCTTCCTTTACCCACTATCCATGGACCCAAAAAGTTCTTCCAACAATGCACTTGCACTTCTTGCAAGCTGATGTAATGCATTTGGTGTTCACAATGTGGTCTCTTCGCACAAACTGGGAGATTGTTTTGCAGAGCAGCTGTGTTCATCCTTAAGCTTCCAGTTGCCTGCCACTTTAATTCTCCATTCCACTCTCATCCTGACCCATGCTCTGTTATAACAAGATCCAATGCAAGCTTGAGAAACAACATTTCATCCTCTGGGCACAAACTTGACATCAAATTCTCTTACTTTCTCTGTCCGTATCAGAACTGTCCATTTCTGCTATTGGCTCCATCTCTTGCTATTCATCTCTATTTGCTCAGTTTTCCTCTCTCCATTAATACAACCCAACTTGCTGGGCCACAACCCTATTTTTAACAGTACATCACACTTCTTTGTCTGTATCATCACTTTCTAAATTCCCATTAACCTATTTGACCACATGATCATTACAACTCATTCCCATAGCAATCTTGGCCTGGCCCCACCAGAAATTTGCTGTCTTTTCCATCTCTCTGCAACTTATAACCACCTTCTTTTCATATTTTTCCCAGTGCTGATGAAGGGTCTTCAACATCATGTTAACTCTTTCACTTTCCACAGATGCTGCTTGACTTGCTGAGTGTTTCCTGCATTTTCTGATTGAGGCTACATTACAAGGCAAGTGCTAATGAGTTTCTTAAATTTTACTATTGCCGATGTGTTTTTTTTTCCTTTGCTCATAAAGATTATTTTTTGCCCTTAACATTTCATCCTGTGATATGTTTTCATTCTTGTAAAATAACTGCAAACCACGTACACAGACGACTAACATCTATGAAGACTAACATCTGTGAAGAACATGGGCAGGCACGGTAGTGCAGTGGTTAGCGTAACGCTTTACAGCGCCAGCGACCCGAGTTCAATTCCAGTTGCTGCCTGTAAGGAGTTTGTACGTTCTCCCCGTGTCTGCGTGGGTTTCCTCCGGGTGCTCTGGTTTCCTCCCACATTCAACGGACGTACGGGTTAGGGTGTTGTGGGCATGCTATGTTGGTGCCAGAAGCGTGGTGACACTTATGGGCTGCCCCCGGAACACTCTACGCAAAAGATGCATTTCACTGTGTTTTGATGTACATGTGACTAATAAAGATAACTTATCTTACCTTAACATACAAGGACAATAAGGTTTACAGTTCTAAAATCTGATTCTTTTCAGAAATATTTATTACTAACATTGTTGTTCATTTTGTACTTAATTTTCCCCGACATAAATTCTGTAACAGCAAATTTTATTCTATATCTTGGATTTTTGGTTAGTGATTTGTGAATTCTGTAAGGGCAAATTTCCATAACCCAAACAGTCGTAACGCAGGGATCGCTGTACTGTGCAAGCTGGAAAACTGAAGAACAGAAAACACAAGAAACAGTCAGCAAATTAGGCAGCCTCTGTAGATAGTGAAAGACTTATTCCAAATAAATACTTTTTTTTAAATAAGACATCGCTACGGCTGTTCTACAGGATTAGATCCGAGACCCAACCGTCCTTGCAGCTTAAGATCAGAGTGGGGATATTCCTCAGAATACAAGAACATAAGAAATGGAAGTAGGAATATGCCACTTGACCCTTTGAGCCTACTTCCACCTTCATCAAGCTTACCTTCTACCTCAGTCATTTTCATTCACTATGACTATAGGGAGGATGTTCCCTATGGCTGAGAGTCCAGAACCAGGAATCACAACCTGGGTAAACCATTCAGAACATGAAATATTACAGCACAGTACAAGTCTTTCGGCACATGATATTGTGCCGACATTTTACCCTGCTCTAAGATCTATCTAACCCTTCCCTCCCACATTGCCCTCCATTTTGCTATCATTCATGTGTTTAAGAGTCTCTTAAATGTCCCTAATGTATCTGCCTCCACCACCTCTACCAGCAGTGTGTTCCATGCACCCACCACTCTCTGTGTAAGAAAAACTTGCCTCTGACATCCCCCTTATACCTTCCTCCAATCACCTTAAAAGTATGCCCCCTCGTGTGAGCCATTTTCGCCCTGGGAAATCTCTCACTGTCCACTTGATCTATGTCTCTTTCATCTTGTACACCTTTATCAAGTCGTCTATCATCCTCCTTCGCTCCAAAGAGAAATTTAGAACATAGATCAGGAGAAATTTCTTCACCTAGAGGGTGATGAACCTGTGGAATCATCTATCACACAATGAAGGCCAAGTCATTAAGTATACTCAAAAAGGAGTCAGATGTATTTCTCAATGCTAAGTGGATCAAGGGATGAGGGGAAACGACAGAAACAGAATACTGAAGCGGATAATCAGCCAATACCATACTGAATAGTAAAACAGGTCTGAAGAATGAAGTGGCTTACTCCTGCTCCTATTTTCTACATTTCTTTTCCCACATCCCCGATTCCCTCAATATCCAGAAATCTATCAGTCTCTACTCTGAATGAACTCAGTGACTGAACCTCCATAAGCCTCCAGGTTATAGATTTCAAAAGATTCCACACCTTCTGCTTGAAGAAATTTCTCTTCACCTCAGTCCTAAATAGCCTATGCTTATTTTGAGACTATAACTCCTGTTTCAGGATTCCTCAGCCAGGGGAAACAGCCTCCCTGCATTTATCCTGTTGAGCCCTACAAGAAATTTGAGGTTTCAATGATAGTTCCTCTGATTCTTCCAAACTCTAGAGAATACAGCCCTGGTCTACTCACTCTCTCCTCAAAGCACAAATCCACTACCCTTACAATTAGCCTGGTGAATCTACACTGCACTCCCTCTATGGCAAGTTTATCCTTTTTTTTAAAAAAAGCCAAGGAGACCAAAAGTGCACACAATACTCCAGGTATAGTCTCACCAAGGCCCTTTTTAGTTGCAGTAGGACATCTTTACTCCAGTGCTCAAAGGTGATTGCAATGTTTATTGCCATTTGCAACACCTCAAAAAATAACAACAAATGCCTGAATATGCAAATCCTAAACAACATTCAGGATGGGTGGATAAATGCTAAGTAAAATTCACCACACAAGGTCAGACAATGACCATTTCCAACAAGAAAATCTAACCACTCTTCCTTGACAATCTATGGCACTACTTTGTTAAGTCATTGATCATCAATATCCTGTGGATTCCCACTAACCCAAAAATTAAATGGACCGACCAGGTAAATACTGGGATGAAAAGCACAAGTCAGCATATCTTGCTGTGAGTGACTGACAATCTGACTCCCAAAACCTTTACACATCTCCATATCTGTCCCCTTGCTTTTCATGCTATATAAAAAGAAATCAGAGTTGAATGGAGGTGCCACAATTAGGAAGGTGATACCAGAATTGCCAGTGTGGATAATGGTGAAGGAAAAGGTTCTAGGCTACAGGAGGATATCAATGAACTGGTTAGATGAGCACAAAAAATGGCAAATGGAATTCAATCCAGGGAATGCAAGGCAATGCATTTGGTGAAAGCAAGGAAATGGGACTAGTTCAAGTAGACAACTTGGTCAGCATGGATAAGTTGGGCCGAAGGGCATGTTTCCATGCTGTATATGCTATACTATGACTCTAAGAGAGCAAAATACTTGATAATTGGTGGAATACTAACAGAGGAATCTTGGAGAACATCTTGCAAATCCCATGAGGGTGAAGGGGTGGAAGTACAGGGATGGATAAATCAAGTGGTTAAGAAAGCATAAAAGATATTTACCTTTATTAACAAAGGCAAAGAATGCTTGAGTAAGGAGGTCATGCAGAAAAGTATTAAACATAGTTGGGCCATGGCTGAAGTATTGTGTATAGGTCTGGCCACTTTTAGAGAGGTGCAGAGGAGATTTATCAGGGTTTTCTCAGAGCAACAGAATTATATTTATGACGAGAAGCTGGGATTGTTTTCTTTGGAAAAGAGACAACCAAGGGAAATTTAACTCGAGTGCAAAAATTATGACAGAACTGGACAGGATAAACAGAAATGATGCATTTTTCCAAGCAGAGAGATAAGTAACTGGAGTGGCATAGATTTATGTTCGTTGATAGACAGATTAGAAGACAGTTGAGCAAAAAAATTTTACTCAACAAATGGAAGAGGTGGGAAACTCACTGTCTGAAAGATTGGAGACAGAAATCTTCAATACATTTATAAAACACCTGCATGAACAACTGATGAGCACTACCTGCAGTGATCTGGACTAGAAACTGGCAAGTGGGACCAGTTCTTGGGTTCATGTCATTTCAACTAGTTTCCTTTGATTCCATTGGAGAAGCTTACTTTAGTACAACTTGTGGAGGAGAACCAAATAACTGATGATAATTTCAGGATTCTGCATCAATATTGCTGTCGATTTCATGGTTTATCAGTGATAGTTTCAGTGCCTTGATGACCAGATCTTCCAGACCAATATTACAGCAGTAAAGACAAGAGAGAGCAAGTAACTCCAAAGGCATAGAGTCATTTGAACTCAGTAAGCAAAGCTATGACAACTGAAGTACCTGCCTTAAATTTAGAAGGAAGTCTGCAAAAGGTGTTCAAAGTGTTAAAAATTTTTAATAAAGATAAACTATTTCCTCTGATTAGAGAATAGAAAAACAATGGTCCTAAGAACAGAAGGATCAGGTTAATCAGTATCTCATGCCTGCTCCACTATTCTATAAGATTGTGGATGATCTTTTACCTTAGCACTACTCTGTAGCACTGACTCATGTTCCTCAATTCTATTAATATCTTAAAATTGATGGACATCCATCTTGAATATATTCAGCCACAAACCTCTGGGTGAAGATATTTAACATATCATAATTTTGAAATGGGAGCTAGGTGCAAATGAGGAAGCACTTCACCTGTGCAGCTTTATTGAGAATTAAGCCACTGCTGAAGCTTTTGAGAAAGAGATGCATTTTTGCAATATACAGGTAGCAAGGAATATGGGACCAATGCAGGTAAATTGATTTGTGCAGATTGGCCATGATCTAACTGAATATGGAACAGCCTACTTCTGTTCCTAATTAGCACTAAGTAACTCTGGCATATAATGTAAAATTCAGAATAAAAGGAAATTGAATCTTTATTAATCATATGTACATCAAAACACACAGTGAAATACATCTTTTTGCGTAGTGTGTTCTGGGGGCAGCCCGCAAGTGTCACCACACTTCCGGCGACAACATAGCACGCCCACAATTCCTAACCAGTACGTCTTTGAAATGTGCGAGGAAACTGGAGCACCCATAGGAAACCCACGTAGTCACAGGGAGAACATACAAACTCCTGACAGACAGTGGCCGAAATTGAACCTGGGTCACTGGCGCTGTAAATAGCGTTACGCTAACCGCTACACTACCATGCCTGCCCCCAGCAATGAGTGTCAAGTGAATTACTTCGAGTATTGTGAACAGTAATGGTTCCCCATTACAGGAAGGATGTGGAGGCTTTGGAAAGGGTTCAGAAGAAGTTTACCAGGATGCTGCCTGGTATTAGCTATAAGGAAGAAGTTGGACAAACTTGGATTGTTTTCTCTGGAACATCAAAGGCTGAGGGAAGACCTTATAGGAGTTATAAAATTATGAGAAACATAGACAAGGTAGACAGTTGAAGTTTTTTTTTCCCCCAGGGTCAAGATGTTGAATACCAGAGGAGAGGGGGAAAGCTTAAAAGGGGATGTGTGGGGCAAATAAAAACACAAAGATAGGCGCATGGAACGTGCTGCCAGGGGTGGTAGTGGAAGCAGGTATGATAGAGGTGTTTAAGAGGCTTTTAGATAGGCACATGAATATACAGGGAACGGAGGAATATGAATCCTGTGCAGGCAGAAGGGAATAGTTTGGCACCATGCTCAACACAGACAACGTGGGCCAAAGGGCTTGTTCCTGTGCTGTACTGTTCTATGTTCTACGTTCTACGTTCTGAGAGAGAAATAAGACATCCAACTTACTCAGTTCAAAGTCCATATTATCAATTGCAAATCATCTCTCAGGTACCAATCTAACTTCTTTCAGTTCTATCTGCCGCCATCATCTACGGCAGAACCTTCAGTTACCTCCTTCCCAATCTTCTCCAAATTGTAATTTTCCACACCTACAAGATCTCATTAACACCCACTTCTTCAACCACATCTTCAGTCATCTCAGCAAATTCTTTCCTTTTCATCATTTTGTCCGTTTTAGTTAAGTCAAAGATGAAATAAAACGCAAGTACTGCAGCAATGCAGGACTGAACACTGAAAGGGTATTCACTGGCTCCAGTGACCGCTCAGGACTCAAAGCTGGCAGTCAGGCAAAGAAAATGGTACTTTAAGACAAGTAGATGTCACTCATTTAAGTGATCTCAATAAACATGCGATATTAGTAACAGCACAATTTTCTTTGAAATAAAGAAGTCCTCTGTATAGTATAAATGTTACTTGTAAATTTGACTGCTTATAATTTAAAACCACACTCAATATACAAAAAGAAATAAGCATTGCTGTATTGCTTTTGAGGTATAGAGTCTTTTAAGCCCAATCTGAAAATGAAGCCACGTAAGACTTCCTTGCAGGTCAGGCCCTCAATGACAACAGAATGATAGCACGTGTATGATTCCAAAGTGCTTTAACTAATACCACAATTTTACTGTGAGTATATGAAAAATTTGACTTTAATACTGATTTTTTTAATATTTAGTGAAAATAATATTTTTATATTTTGCTCTATTGCCCTTTGGGATTGGGAGAAGATTTCACATTGATTCCCTTTGTTAATTTGCTGTCTGCTTTGACTTTAGAAAATGTTTTTTTCTCCTCCATACACTTTTTTTTAAACATACATTTATATGAGAGCCACTGATTCGAGCAAGTGCTAAGCCTCTTTGTTTAAATGTTTGATTAAATGACTAAGTTTTAAATTGACTATTGACAGTTTGATTCCAATTTCAGCAGCTTGAAGGACTACATTTTCAAAACTTAAAGCATTGCAAAGTTAAAAATCATTTCAATTACTTCCAAAGAGAATTTTGAATCCAAATAAGAGACTAGATGCATGGAAATCTTGCAAGTAGTCTCTCCAAGTGTATATCAATAATTTCTATCATCTCTAGTCTTACATAATTATTGCACGTATATTCTACAGGTATAATGTGGTGGAAGTGATATTGAATACAATTTTTTTTTATCACAATTGGATTTTTACAGTGAGAACAAGACTTGTTTTGTACAATGAACTGAAAATAACATTCAAAGGGGTGTATGAAATGATGTCTCAACAAATGGCAAATGCTTACTTTAAAATGTAATACATTTTAGAATCTGTCTATTTTCTTACAGTTAGTGCCATTTTCAGAATATCACCAATTAACTCCTTTCAAATTATACTGCACTCAAATACCAAGAATCTTGATTCCCTCTGAAACTCAGTGTCATTACACAAGGGGTACAGAAGCTCAATGGTAAAGTTTCTGAAGTTAGCAGTCAGAATTTAGAAACATAAATAACACCACCAGTGTTGGGAAGTTTAAATGTAAGTAATTACACAAATCTGGAATGTAAAAAAACAACTGTTCAGAGGACCCTTGAAGCCATTAGCTTATCAAAAAACTCATCTGGTTCACTAATATTCTTCATGGAAGGAAATTTGCCACCATTACCAGATGACAGATATTCGATTCCAGGCTGTTAACTTTCTCCTCTGTTCAGGGGAAATAAGGGATGCATAATAACATACATCCCATGAACAAATACATTTATTAAAAACACAAATAATTTGGCTACCTCCAAAGCAAATACAGAGGCAATAAAAAGCTGAAATTCATGGATGCTCCCAGCTTCACCTGTTAAGGTAGAATTAGCGTACCACCACATACCAATACATCACAGATATTTTGATAATATATTGAATATATCTTTCAACTATTCTCCCACCCCTTATTAACAGGGAAGCAAAAGGAAAAGCTATCTTTTCTTGGATTGCTTATTCATTTTAAGCAATAATCTTGTTGCATCTAAATAAAACAATGCAAACCGTGCAAAAAAGCTAAATCAGTGACTACAACAATAAACAGAAAGATACCCAAATAATTATCATCAGTTGTCCTCCATCCTCCAACCAAGGTAAACATAAAAGAAAATCAGTCCTGTCTATATAAAAATATTCACATAAGTGATGTCACAATATCTAAAACTCACAATTACCGTTCTATACTAACCAATACATGAATTATGAATTGTGGGCCTTAGTTTGAAAACCTCTCTTTTCAATGCATTCCCCGCTGAAAGGATAAACTAATGATGAAGACCTTTCAAGCATCTTGCCAAGCAACCCTTCTTAAATACAAATATAAATAGTCAGAATCAACACCAAGGTCTGTGTTGCACTCAAACAATGTCATTCCAACTCAACACCCAGAGAACCATACTTCCAACAGAGGGAACTGGAAAGAAATGATGAGAAAGATTATTGGATGATATTCCTTCCTTCACTGTAAACCCTATGCTACATGGCTACTTGTAGTGGCCAATGCAGCAACCAGGATAAGAATATTCAGCAAAGAGTTAAAATAGATTGCTTTGTCCTGGCCTCAAAACTTGGAAGCAAAAGGTGTGGTTGGTAGGTGATAGCTGAACCGAAGTGGGTAAAGGATGATGAAGGAGCCAGGTGGGGGAGGGGTAGAGCTGGGAGACAGATGCAAGTTGGTAATCAGTGGAAGCAGACAAATAAAAAAAAGAGGCAGATGGAGCCAGGTGGGGAGAGTGAAGGCGGAGACAGAGGCTGGAGGGTGATATGCGAGAACACAAAGGCTATATGTGCTGGAATCTGATGTACGGAAGGTGATAATGGGAACCAAACCAGAAGGGGGGGGGGGGGTCCAATTTTAGGTAATCTTTACCTCACATGATCCTCCACCCCCTGCCAATTTTCTCTTTCCAATCTACTCCCAGATCTCACATTTTTGTAGCCTTTCCCATACCACCACCCCACCCCAGCTCCCCCATCACCCATTTTTGTCTCCTCCCTCTCCTGGTTCCATCCACCTACTGTCCACACACTTCACCCACTGGATTCCCTCCCCCATCTGGTTCCATCTCCTCTTCATCTCTCCCTTACTGGTTCCCATTATCACCTTCCTTACTTATTCTAGTACGTGTAGCTTTTGTATCCCCACTTATCATCATCCAGCCACTGTCTACAACTTCATCCCCTCCCCCCCCCCAGCTCCTTCTTCCCATCACCCTTCACCTCTCCTCAGTCCACATTACCCACCAGCCAGTCACACCTCCAACTGCCCCCCCCCCCCACCTTTACACTCTCTCAAGCAGAGATAGACTATTGTGTAAATAAGGGAAACTGTTCAAGAATCAACTAAAAACTAAGACACCAAGGTTACAAAAGAAAGCAAATAAAAAGTTCTTCTTAAAAGCAACAGAGAGTCTGAACAGGTGCTCTATAGCTGCCTCACAATTTATTCTGCTCTTAACACATGCCAATAATTGTAGTGACTTCTATCAACGATATTTTTCCTCCAGAATAGTCAATACAGTTATTTACTTGCATCTTCTGATTAATATATTTCACAAGTTACTAGGATTTTGAAGGCTTAATCTTACCAATCTCTTAATTGATTTTCAAAATTAATGAAAGGTTTTTAAATAGGATCCAAATGACACAGACATATGAAATAATGAGTATTCAATTGTAACACAATGCTTTTAGTATCACGTATCACTGGAACATTAGACTCAAAGCATTGTTAGGGATGGTTCAGCCATTTGGAATCCCAATTCCAAAATGGTTATCTTGACATTAAAATAACCACTGGTGTTCAGGTGCAAACCTGGAGCTTGAGGCTTACCTAATATTGGGCCACAAGGTCTTATACACTACTCCATAAGTAGCAGGAAAGTCACTGGGTAGATGGGAAATATCAGAATCAATGCTAAATCCAACAACATTTTTGCACTTATTTTGTCTTCACATGAATGTTTCGCTTTTAGTGAACAGAGAGGATCACTTGTTCGACCTTATAGCAGAAAAATCAGAGTAGCCAACTGAACTTCAAATACACCAAACGCAAGCCATAATCCGATCATTGGAACATGCAAGCAGATTTTTTGTGTTCTAAGCAACCACCTAAATAATTCTTTATACATTCTGAATATTTTAAATATTGTTTGAATGTGGGGGAAGAAAGGCCAGTTGAAACTCTGCCGAGCTGAAATGTTGCCAAAACTGCTGCAAAATGATTCAATTTCAACTCCTTTAAGCCACTGAAAACTTTAGTCCAAATGAGAATATAACAAACTAGCACTCCAACATCTGTACCAGAACATGCAGAGACATGAGAAATGTTACACATGTATAAATGCATACCACCTAGCACAGAATTTTCAATTTTAGCCGTGGGTGTGTTCTTGCTCAATGATCCATAGAAATGTTGGCAGAATTCTGTTGACAGCACATTCCCTCCCTCAGACAGCACACCAATCGTAAACACAATATATTTGATTCAAGTTAATTTGGAAAATGCACCAATAAAGAAACACAGACATGGATTTGTTATTAAACATGAGGAACTTAATTATCTTCCTATGATGCCAGAAAGAAAGTCATATCATAGAAAATTAACATTCCATTTTGACCTGTAAAAATCTAATAAAGCAAACAACCAAAAACTTAAGGTCGAAAGAAACCATGACCAATGAAATATAATGAAATTATATATGAAGTGTTTATGTTCCATTTATCAGAGCCAACTCTCCAGAAGTGCCCATCTATAGGATATTTTCCCAAAATCAAATGAAAAGATTTGTAACAATCAAATTTAAGAAAGAAATAACTTACATTCAAAGTTCCTCCAGGCAAACAGAAGTATAATCATTGTGATGCACAGAAATATTATGGTCATTTTGCAAACAAGGATCTATTAGCTGCAAATATATTAATATCCACATAATCTGATGCTACTGGGGAAAATAATGGCCAAGCACCAGAAAGCATCACTGCTTTTATACAGATAAGCAGGATGGGATCATTTATAACCATGATCAGTAGACAGGGTCTCAATGTAATACAGGAAGTCCCCGGATTACGAACGAGTTCCATTTTTGAGTCTGGTCGTAAGGTGAATTTGTATGCAAGTCGGAACAGTTAACGTACAGTTCACATCTAGCGTCAATTAGTCCTAAATCACTACAAGCTGCAGTTATTTATTGCTATATATTAAGATCCAAATGGAATTTTGATTCCAGTTTCATTATAATTCCACACATAATGTGAAGCAATCTAAAATACAACATAACTTGTTATTGCCGGGACATGTGAAGACTGTCATCGGTCTTATGTGCGTTTGATATCATTCATTACAGTACAGTACTGTGGAGGTACAGTTACCACATCGAGTGAATTTTGTGTATTTTCCAACTGACGGACAAAAAAAACTCCTGTAGAAACGGACCTCGGTCATTACCTGGGGACGACCTGTCAGGGGAGAGTGAGTGCTGGATAGATAGATAGATATATAGAGAGGGAGATAGAGATAGAGAGAGATAGATACGGTGGGTGGGGGAAGTGGGAGAGGGGGCTGGTGACCGTTCATGGCATCTCTCATCATTCGGAACTCCTCAAACATCCCTGCCTCGAAATAGCGGTACAGACTGTAACACATGAAATCCACGATCCAGCCATTCGCCACCTCCATCACCTGGAAAAAGTCAACACTGACAGGCAAACCGTTCTGCGCCCAATTTTGCGCCTTCTTCCCACCGTTCGTAAGTACGGGCGTTCGTAAGTTGGGCGTTCGTAACCCGGGGACTTCCTGTACCTCACCTGCAGCACAACACTTTTGACAACTGAATACTGTACTAGATTACAAGCTCAAATCCCTGAAATAAGGTTAGAACCTATGACTATTTGAATTAGAAGACAAATATTACCATGGAACCAAAGCTGACAGTTACCCAGAATAAACTATTCATCTCAGAGTTTGGAGTTACAACCAGTTGTCATTTATTTGGCAGGTTGCTACTCAATCATACCAGATGTGCACCCATCAAGTTAATTCTATTTAGTATGATTATTAAAAATTTCAAATATTCAGCTAAATACCTGTTAATATTCTTCCTCATTTTCTTTGACTCAATTTCTACCTCCATAGATGTTGTGTGATCTACTGAGTATTTGAAGCATTTCTATTATTTCAGATTTCAATCATCATATTTTGCACATCAAAACCAACAGTGAATCCTAATGCATTGGATAGATAAAAATTTGTTATATACATTAAACCAAATAAAAATATCAAGTTTGAAAGATTGATTAACCCAGAATCACAAATGAAATTCTTCTATTGATCAGAACAAATATTCAAACCACAGTCCTTTCCACAGCCAAGAGAATCATGTAAGGCTTTGTCTCATTGCCTATTTAAGCATACACAGCTAAGCACTCTGAGACTGCAGTCAAAATGAGGATGACTGACCTTTTAAGAGCCATAATAAGTATCGGTTTGATTAATGTTTGCTACCTCATGTATTTAAATACTAGTTTAAGACAATAGCACAGAACATAATCTTTTACTGAAAGCATCTCCTAAATTCAAACGGTACCTCCCAAACATGCAATCTCTATCATCAAGGAAGGGACAAGGATAGCTGATGCATGAGAACACTACCCAACTCCACGTATCCCTCAGACACACACCATCAAACTTCACTGTCATTCCTTCATCACCATTAGGTTTCATTTGGGCAACTCCATCCTCAATACCACTGTGACAGTATCTTCAACAGAAGAACAGCAGCAGTTCAAGACATCAGCTCACCACAACCTGCTCTTGGGCAATATGGGATGAGAAATATATCCTGTGATGCCAGCATCCCCACAAATTAATTGTAAAAATCTCACCAGGAAGCCATATAGACGCTCATTGGAACACGTAAATAAATGTTTTGTCTCCATATAAATACTTTTACACTGATCGCACATATCCCATATTTCTCTCACCTTTTTTGATGCTGGTTGCATTGCCAGTTGATAGATGCATGTCCTTAGAAATAATATGGTAGGAAATGGAGAGTGGTGGTGGGGCAGCTAAGTGGTAAGGTGATCTGGTTTTTCTGCATTCAGTAAACCTGAATTACAGGATTAACTTCCCCTTGAGCTCCTTGCCATCAGGGGTGGCAGAATTAGAACCCTATAGATTATCAGCTATAAGATGTTGAAATTTTATAGTAAGGGCTAACCCTAGAGTTCAGCAAGTGATGGTATGGGGAACTGCTAAAGAAAAAAAGTTAATATTTTAATATTATCATGATTCTCAGCTACAGTGGTCCTGAAGTTTGTAGTAAATAAATTACAGACCTGGATAAAAGGAATTGAAATTTGACTTGGAGAGCTTCACAGACATGGCAGTATATGGTTGGGGTCACCAAAAAATTATAGCAAAGGGGAAGCGCCCATGATCTGGCAGGAATGGAATAAATTTGAGACACCCTAAGCTAAGTAGTAAGGGTATGTTGGGGCTGATTGTAAGATCAAAGTTAGCGTCGGGGCCAGTGACTGTAGAATTTCTCAGATCCAATTGTACTTGGGAGGGGTGGACAGGGTGTGAAGTTAGTGAAGAGAAACACCATTGCCTCTTCACTAAAATGGCACATCTACCTTGTAGACCACAGTAGCTAAACTTCAATTCTTCTGCAATGGATGTCCCATCCAGCTCCTCCCACAATTGTCTTTGTGGGCCAGTCACATGTATGAAAGGAGAATAAAAACTGGGTCATCTGAAGAGATGTGACTGGCAGGTAGATAGCTTATGCTGATGTATTGGGTTGTGAAGAAAATAGGGCAAAAGGTAAATTAAACAAAGAGAAGGGATTAAGCAAATTCTTACGTCTTGAAGTATTTTGAGGAAAATATCTATCATCCTTCATCCTACCCCAGTGCCACTCTTCTTCATGTATATCTTGGTTTGGACCTGCAGGAACTCAGCCAATGACAACACAAGGGCAGTGAGCATTTTGAAGATCAGTTACTTCTTGGCAGATGATAAAGTCAAATAATGGCAGTAAAAACATTGTGTGGGGTAAGCAGTTTCTCAGTGAACATCTTACTGTGAAGGAAAAATGAGATTTGGCATTTACAGGTATGATCCAAGGGGGAAAAGGGAAAATAATGGGAGAAGCAGTTCCAAGAAAAATGTATATATAAAGGAAGCAAACAAAAAAGTTAAACCTTTAAAATATAGAAAACTTAACTGGAAAACTGGCACAATGCTTGACACTTCAAAGGAATTAGACACATTTGCAGGGCTTTTAATATATGTCTAATCAACTACCAGCAGAAGCTGATCAATATAATTTCCTGCTACATACATGATGACATGAAATTAAGGAAAAAGTACAAAAACTCATACCACAGACCTAACCTACAGTCAGAATTGTCAATATTTTCTGACAACAGTAAGAAATACCAGCTATTAGGACATGCAATGTGCACATGAAATAGATTTAGAAGATTGGGATAATAAAAGAGATGAGAAAGGATGACAAAGGGGCTGTGGGTTGGGGGAGGTAAGCTATAGAACAGAGGAGCTGGGGTGGGGCAGAACAGGGTGGGTTGGGGGAGCATGTGCAAATCAAGAACTGATGGGCAAGACACACCAAAGGGGAAAAAAAACACAATTAGCAGCACTGTCTCAGTACTATGTCATACTAGCCTAGATTTTATGTTCACAGCTCAGAATTGAATCCATAGATAAATGAAAACATAAATCAAGATGAATAAAGCAGAGATCAAATTTGGGGTAATGTGCAAGTCAGGACGCTGACTGTCTGGTGCAGCTGGAACGATACATTCTTGGTGCATTTAGGCAATTGTTTTCGGTGGTGTCTTTTACAATGCATTTGTTTCTTTTTACCTTGCTTCAGCAACAGTCTGAGTCACTACCATTATTGACATCCATTTTGCTATCTCCACTTTGAAATTGTCAGTGGGAAAAAGAGGAGGTTGGCAGCTATTGCTGATCAATGATTGAAAAGCAGAGTGCTACATTTTGGATTTACCTGCCTGATGAAATACAAAGCACTTTTTTTCCTGAAATAGTACATGACAATGAAATTTTAGGCTGTTAGACAACATTATTTGCTGCTGCATTTTAATAAACAAAATTATGCACTTATAATAGATTCTGCAGGCCTAATATTTTGATTATCCTGAGTTGGACAATTTGTAATATACAATAAACGTTTCACCCTTATTTTTATCCTAACCAGGTTCCATGTCATTGCCCACGGTGAACAGTGCAACAAGAAAGAAGATATGGACAAGGAATAATTAGACCTTGACGCATAGTCATAATTCAAGCCTCATTTTAAAATAGTTTTATATCCTTACCATTGTCATATCTGAATGAACAAATATATGAACCATGTTAAATTCTTCACACTTTCTGCCAATTTTTTCTATTGTAAATTCCCATGTCAACACTTATTAAGGATACAGGTAGCACTAATGATGCAATTAAACCCTTCCACTTCCTCACATCTTATATAACTTTTGATATAGTGAACCACACAACCTTTTTCCATTCTCATCTCAATAAACCATGGATTCAAATCATCACCACATGACTAACACAGCTCTGAAATCTCTAGCATCATCATCTACTGACACATTCTGAATACAGGAAGTCACTGGGTTACGAACGCCCATACTTACGAACGGCGGGAAGAAGACACGGAATTGGGCGCAGAATGGTCTGCCTGTCAGTGTTGACTTTTTCCAGGTGATGGAGGTGGTGAATGGCTGGATCGTGGATTTCATGTGTTACAGTCTGTACCGCTATTTCGGGGCAGGGATGTTCGAGGAGTTCCAAATGATAAGGGACGCCATGAATGGTCACCAGCCCCCTCTCCCACTGCCCCCACCCACCATATCTATCTCTATCTCTCTCTATCTCTAGCTCCCTCTCTATATATCTATCTATCTATCCAGCACTCACTCTCCCCCGACAAGTCGTCCCCAGATAATGACTGAGGTCCGTTTCTACAAATTTTTTTTTTGTCCATCAGTCGGAAAATACACAAAATTCACTCGATGTGGTAACTGTACCTCCACAGTACTGTACTGTAATGAATGACCCCAAACGCACATAAGACTGATGACAGTCTTCACGTGTCCCGGCAATAACAAGTTATGCTGTATTTTAGATTGCTTCACATTATGTGTGGAATTATAATGAAACTGGAATCAAAATTCCATTTGGATCTTAATATATAGCAATAAATAACTGAAGCTTGTAGTGATTTAGGACTAATTGACGCTAGATGTGAACTGTACATAACTGTTCCGACTTACATACAAATTCACCTTACGAACAGACTCAAAAACGGAACTCGTTCATAATCCGGGGACTTCCTGTACCTCAATTTTCATAAATACATTGACAACAATCCACATTGCCAGTGCCACTCCCAACTCTCTCAGTGAAGTCAGGTTGTTTATTCAACATTAAGGTATACAAAATTAGTGCAACAATCTGCTGTTGTCTTAAGCATTTACCTGCCCAATTTCTGGGAAAGTTTAGGCTGTCAGATAATTGGATCTTATTGGGGGGGGGGAGGGAGTGTGAAGGTGGAGACAGCTAGGATGGTGATAAGCAGGAACACAAAGTCCACCAGTGCTAGAATCTAATAAGGAAAATGATAATGGGAACCATATTAAAGGGAGAGGTTGGGGGGGGGAGGAGCCAGGAAGGAATCCAGTGGGTAAAATGTGTGGGTAGTAGATGGATGGCACCAAGAGGGGGAGGGATGGAAAATGGGTGATGGGCAGCTGGGGGGCTCGAGGAGGGCAAGGGAAAGGCGACAAAACTGGGAGGACTGGAGGTGGATCAGAACGGGGGTGCGGTGGTGGGGTGGGAGAGGTGAAGAAGCACAGGAGGGAAGGATAACCTGAAACTAGAAAATTCACTGTCCATATCATTGGGTTGTAGACTACCCAGGCAGAATACAAGGTGCTGTTCCACTAATTTGCATTGGGTCTCACTCTGGCAGTGGAGAAGGCTGAGAATGGGCAGATCAGTGTGGGATTGGGGAGTTGAAATAGCATACAACTGGAAGCTCGGGAGAGCCATTGCAGACAGAGCGCAGGTGCTCTGCAAATCAGTCACCTAGATTGCATGTGGTCTCGCCAATGTAGAGGAGGCCACATCAGAAGCACCAAATGCAGTAAACAAGGTTGGAGGAGGTGCACGTGAACCTTTGCCTCACAGGGAAAGGCTATTTAGGTCCCTGGATGGTGGTGAGGGAAGAGGTGTAAGAACAAATATTGCATCTTCTGCAGTTGCAGGGGAAAGTGCTGGGGGTCAGGGAGGGGCAAGTGGTGAGGAATAAGCAGACCAGGGAGTCACGGAGGGAGCAGTCCCTGTGCAAGGCAGCAAGGGATAGGGAAGAGAAAATGTAGCTCGAGGTGGGATCTCGCTGCAGCTGGTGGAAATGGCAAAGATTGATGTGCTGGATGCAGAGGCTAAAAAGGTTATAGGTGAGGACTATGAGAACTCTATCTCTGTTTTATTTGGAGGGAGTTGTGAAAGAAATGGAGGAAATGCCAGAGGGCTCTGTCAACCACAGCAGAGGAGAAGCCACGTTTGAAAAAGGAGGACATTTCAGATGTCCTAGAATGGAAGGCCAGATCTTGAGAGAAGGTGCGAAGGAGATGGAGAAACAGGGATAAGTGGAATCAGAATCAGGTTTATTATCACTGACATATGTCATGAAATTTGTTGTTTTGTGGCAGCAGTACAGTACAAAACATAAAACCTACTATAAGTTACAAAAATAAAGAAATAGTGCCAAAAAGGAATAACAAGTTAGTGTTCATGGACCATTCAGAAATCTGATGGCAGAAGGGAAGAAGCTGTTCCTGAAACGTTGAGTCAGAGTCTTCAGGCTCCTGTACCTCCTCCCCAATGGTAATAACGTGAAGAGGGCATGTCCGGATGGTGAGGGTCCTTATTGATGGATGCTGCCCTCTTGAAGATGCCCTCGATGGCAAGGAGGGTTGTGCCCGTGATGAAGCTGGCTGAGTATACAACCCCCTGCAGCCTTGTTTGGTCCTGTGCATTGGAGCCTCCATACCAGGCAGTGATTCAACCAGTCAGAATACCCTTCACCGTATATCTGTAGAAATTTGCTGACATACCAAATCTCCTCAAACTCCTAATGAAGTAGAGCTGCTGGTGTGCCTTCTTTGTGATTGCATCAATGTGTTGGGCCCAAGATAGATGGCATCCTTACAAGAGAGGTGTACTCCAGGTAGCTGAGACAGTCATTGGGTGTATGGTAAATGTCGGTAGATACTGTATCTCTTGTGATGGAGACAGATCTGGAAATCTAGAGAAGTGCCAGAAATGGTCCAAGTGAATTTGAAAGCGGGGTGGATGTCAGGAGTGAAGGTGATAAAATTGGCGAGTCTCACACAGATGGAGGAAGCAGCAC
The DNA here is from genome assembly GCF_009764475.1 of Pristis pectinata. NCBI lineage: Eukaryota > Metazoa > Chordata > Chondrichthyes > Rhinopristiformes > Pristidae > Pristis > Pristis pectinata. The sequence goes on from NC_067407.1 coordinate 119,577,527, forward strand.
CTATGCAGTCATCAATGTAACATAGAAAGAATTGGAGAGTGGTACCAGAGAAGGTTTGGAACAAGGGCTGTTCACATAGCTATGCCTATCTTTTCATTGGCTAAGGCCCATGCAAGTGTCTATGGCTACACTTTTGACTTGCGGGTATCAAAAGAGAAGTTGTTCAGTGTAAGAACAAGTTCAGCTAAGTGGATGAGTGTTGGAGGAAGGGATCTTGGAGAAATTGTTGGAGGAATTGGATCTTAGTTACAGAAAGAAATGGAGGTCTTTAAAACCTTCCTGACAGGGCATGAAAGTGTCTAAAGACTGGACATCCATTGTGAAGCTGAGACAATGTGGGCCAGGGAATCAGAAGTTGCCAAACTAGTGGAGAGCATGGGAGGTGTCCTGAATAAAGATAGGAAGGGACTGGACAAGGAGGGACCTGATAGAGTCAAGGTGTGAGGAGACATTCAGTGGAGAAAGAGCAGACAGAATCAAATGGCCTACCAAGGCAGTCTTCTTTGTGGAACTTGGCTAAGAGACAGAAGAGAAAGTGCAGGTTTGGGTTACTCTCAGATTGAAGGCTGTGGAGGGAAGATCTGATGTGATGAGATCGGTGACAGTGCATGAGACAGTGGCCTGGTCTTCATTGGTGGGGTCACGATCCAGGGGTAGGTATAAGGAGGTATCCGAGAGCTGCCATCTGGGCTCAGCAAGGCAGAGGTCAGTCCACCAGACTACAACCACACTGCTTATGTCCTCAACCCGCTGAGTTCCTCCAGCAGATTGTTTATTGTTCCAGATTCCAGCATCTGCAGTCTCTTGTATCCCTATACAAAATTAGACGTTGCTACTGTTCCATCGCCCTCTCAGCCATTAATACAAATCAAACCATACCACAACTTTTACATTAGAAATTCCATAGCCTAATCAGCTCAAAATCAGTTTTTGTTCCATACATTTACTTCAGTCCTGTTGCCAATGAAACCTTCATTCATTCATACTCCTATCACCAACAGACACTTGTCCAAAATCTCTCACATTTGCTTCCTGCAGTTCATCCAGCCAAAGTAAGACTGATCAAAAGCTTTGGGGACCACATTCAATACCATTTTTCATATTCATCAACTCCATCAAACTACTGTCCACTGGCCATTTGTGCACTCATTCTCCATTCAATTGGATGAGAAGGAGCAAGGAAAATACAGCCCCTATGAGTTTTAAAGTAGCTCAGTAAATCGAGCTCCATTTGAGCTCTAAAAAAAATGCAGGAAACAGTGACCCAATGAGTTTAAAAGCAGCACAAGAAACAAGTACTGTTACATAAGTATTTGATTTAAACAAAGAGCTGGAGAATTAAAAGAGCTTCTTCAAGGCAAGCAAAATAATAAGTAATCTAATTGTGGTAGTATTTTGAAAATATTAAATTAACATATAGAGGCACAGCAGGGCATTTTTAACCCATAGAATGATCATGTGCAATGTGGCAACTCCAGGACAAGCACATGAATACTCATGAATATGCAGGAAATAGGGATATATGGATCAGGTACAGACAGAAGAGAATTAGTTTAATTCGGCATTGTGTTCTTTGCAGACATTGTGGGCCGAAAGGCCTGTTCCTATGCTGTACTGTTCTCTGTAAGTCTACATAATCACGTGTCAGAATTTCCATCAGTTGGAGGAGCCTGAGCTAAAGTTTGTGGAGATTAAGTGACCACTACAGTCCATTAGTCAGGCGGAACACCTTGAAGATGTGCTTTAGGGAATGGTCATCCTGGAGCACCAAGTAGAGAGAGAATGGGTGGCTGGCAGACAACCAAAAACAAAAGCCCAGGCAGGTACAAGGGACAAGGTGGTTCATTGCTTCCCCAGTGCCAAGGCTAAGGAAATCACTGAATCAGCTAGAAGAAATTCTGAAGGATGACAGTCAACAGCCAGAAGTCATGGTCCATATTGGTACCAGTAACATGGGTAGAAAAAGCCAAGAGGCTTGCAGACAGATTTCAAGAAGTGAGGAAAGATATTAAGAAACAGTACCTCAAAAGGTAATAATCTCCAGATTATCGTCCGTACCACTGGGTACAAAAGAGGATAGCATGGCTGGAGAGATTCTTCAGATGGGATGGCTTTAAATTCCTGGGTTACTGGGACTAGTTCTGAGTGGAGGTGGGACCTATAAAAGCCAGATAGACTGCACTAATATCCTCACGGAAAGGTTTGTTACTTCTACAGGGTTTGAGTTAATTAAACTAATTTGGCAGGGGGCTGGGCACAGAAAGATAGCATTAAAAAGGAGAAAACAAGAAGTATAAAAAGATTTGGACAGAAAAATAGCACCAGAACAAATAACAGCAAGTTTGTGAACAGAATCAGATTAAGACAGAATACAAGGTCTAAAATGGGCTTACAGTGCATGCATGTAAATGCAAGAAGCATACTAAACAAAATTGCTGAGCTGCAAGTACAAACAACCATGTGGGCTTACAGTGCTGTGGCAATAAGAGAGACCTGGGTATAAAAAGGTCATGAATGGGTTCTAAATATCCTTGGATACAAGAGGTTGTGGAAAGATAGGGAAAGGAGATGGAGTGGCAATAACATCAAGAAGTGCTGGAGATAATCAAGATCAGAACCTATTTATAAATATACACCACAGAGGTGTGATTACACAACTCTGTCAATCACTAACTCATGGGAAGCATAATGAGGGAAATCACAGAGATGCATAAAAGACATTTTTTTTTATAAGGGGAGACTTCAAACATCTGAATTTTGAGCTGGATAACAATAACTTGAGGGGCAAATAGAGGTGGAGTTAATCAAGTGTGTCCAGGAAAGCTTTCTTGATCAGTGTATTTCTGGCACAACATAGAAAAGCTTTATGGAGTAATAGTGACAACGGGACTGTCCTGTTCAATTCTGGGTACTGGGTTAAGAGATATGAGGGCTTCTGAGAGTTGCAGAAATTATTTACCAAATAGGATCCCTGGGATGAAGGACTGGCGCTATATAGACACCCTGGAGAAGTTAGGGTTGATCTACTAGAAGCAGATGAGGTTGCAAAGAGCTCTAATGAAAGATATTTAAGATCATGAAGTGAATAGACAGATAGAAAAAGAGAAAGAGGCAGAGGGGTCAAGAACAATGGCACAAAGAATGAACGTGACTGATGAAACTAAAAGTAGCATGAAATATTACTTGTATTATAAACACTGAGTGGTTAGGATTTGGAATGTACAAGAGGAGCTGGATAAGCATCTAGAAGTATATAATTCACATGAATGTAGTGCGAAAGGCTAGCTAGACTACTCTTGCATTGCTCAAAAGACTGAATGGCCTCTTTCCATGCTGCACTACTTTGTGATTCTGTGATTCGAGTACTAATGACTCAATCGCTTTCCAGTAACCTTCTTTAAAACAGTTTGCTCCACTTCTTCCTCCCTTTAAAATCTTTTTGATTCCATGCCCATCCATCCAACACAAATACTTCTCTTATTACAGTTAGATATCCATTCTTGATTTGGAATTTAGACACACTTCCCTCATTAAAGATATCATCTAAGTTGTCAGCTATCACTGCATCATCATCCCAAGGGATATAAAGAGTTGGCAGACCCAAAATGACCTGGAATGAAAAGTACAGGAGTTCAAGTCTTAACACTGGAAGCACTAAAGAGTGCTGAAAGGATTCCCATACGGTGGATACTAAAGCAAGTCATCTGGCACTCTATAGTCAAATTTAAAGGATTTTATGAACACACTTTGCCCAAAAACTATGTGTTAGCATCAGTTAGGTCAGCAGACAATATCTTCAGCATTCACCCTACTGAGATAAACAGAGTTCACCAAGTTGTGTCTTATTCTAATATATTTGTGGGTCAGCCATTGTCAGAACTGCAACACTGGTTCAACAGTCCCTTCATCAAGTCATCTGGGATAAGACACAAATGCTCCTCAGGAAAAAAATGTTAGCTCTATCCAATGAAATTCCTATACTGCATTCTAAGGCAATGATCATCAGATATCTGTTCAAGATTCAAGAATTATTTGTCATTGTACTGTTGCAACAACAACACAACGAGATTACAATGGCACTCCCTTGCCTAATAAAAACCAAAACAGTAAATTAATAAGGCAACTACAATCATGTTAGCACTCAAAGAAAAGGAAGAATGCTATCCAGTACCCATAATACTGACCTATATTCCTCTAGTCTCTACTGAATATTGGCCAAGATGCTGGAATCCAAAAGGAGATGCAGTCAGCTCTAGAATGATACACAAAGAGCTAGGATGCTGTCAATGCAGTGTAGCACTACAACTTCATCAATGCTTTGTGCTCTTCATGAATCCAGAAAAGACACTGGAATTGTGAAAGTCTACAAATATTCTTTATCAGATGTAGATTCAAAATTCATTCCAAAAAAACAAGTTCATGAAACAGGATTCCAATTGTTTGCTGCCAAGATTCTACTCAAGTTGATTGCAAGGATAATTTCTTGCTATCAATCCAGGTTGTCTGGTAGGCTGGAGTTGATGCGTGCCATGACCAACCTCTCAAAGCACTTCATGACGGTGGATGTCAGAGCCACTGGTCGGTAGTCAATGAGGCATGTTACCTTTTCTTTGGTACCGGGATGATAGTGGTCTTCTTAAAACAGGAGGGAACCTGAGTCTGAAGCAGGGAAAGGTTGAATATGTCCACAAATACTTCTGCCAGCTGATCAGCACAAGAGCTGAGCACGCGTCCTGGGACACCATCTGGGCCAGGTGCTTTCCTCGCGTTCACTCTCCGGAAGACTGATCTTACATCCTCCACTGTGATCACAGGTTCAGCTGCGTTGGTGGCTGTCAGGGTGGTTGGTGACAATCCACTTCCCTTTTGTTCAAAACGCACATAGAATGCGTTAAGTTCATCAGGAAGGGATGCGCTGTTGTTAGCTATGCAGCCCGACTTCGTTGTGTAGCCTGTTATGGCACGTAAGCCCTGCCATAACTGGCGGCTGGTCAGGGACTCTATTTTGAGTCGGTATTGCCTCTTGGCATCCCTGATAGCTTTCTGAAGGTCATACCTCGATTTCTTGTACAGATCAGGATCACCAGATCTGTGTACAGCAGTCCTCTCCTTCAGTAGGGAGTGGATCTCCCGGTTTCCTGTTTGGGAACACCCGTATTGTCTTCTTTGGTACACAGTCCTCCGCACACTTGCAGATAAAGTCCGTGATGGTGGTGACATACTCATCAAGGCTGGCAGCTGAGTCTTTGAACATGGACTAGTCCACTGTCTCAAAGCAGTCACGTAGGAGCTCATCTGCTTCCTCAGACCAGCACTGCACGACTCTCTGTACTGGATCCTCCCGTTTCCGTTTCTGTTTGTATGCAGGGAGAAGGAGCACAGCCTGGTGGTCCGATTTCCCAAAGTGAGGACAAGGGGTGGCTCAGAAGGCATCTTTGATGGTTGTTTAGCAGCATAATCAAAGACCCCACCCACCCAGGACGTTCTCTCTTCTCTCCTCTTCCAACGGGTAGAAGATACAGGTGCCTGAGGGCACGTACCACCAGACTGAAGGACAGCTTCTACCCCACTGTGATAAGATTATTGAACGGTTCCCTTATACAATGAAATGGACTATGACCTCACGTCACTTGTTGTGACGTTGCACCTTACTGCACTGCACTTTCTCTGTAGCTGTGACACTTTACTCTGTACTGTTACTGTTTTTACCAGTACTACATCAACTCACTTTGTACTAACTCAATGTAACTGCTCTGTGTAATGAATTGACCTGTATGATCGGTTTGTAAGACAAGCTTTTCACTGTACCTCGGTACAAGTGACAATAATAAACCAATACCAATTTTTCTTACATTTGAACATGTGCTCCTCTAGTAAGTCGTTGCAATTTTCCTTCTGCAAACTGCCCAAGTGTTTTCACATTCAGAACTTTAACACCAGGAATCATTAGCATGGCTCAGTTTTCCAGTTCTCCAACGCTAATCAAAAAAATACACTGTAACCAATTCACCATCATTTTAATGCAACTTCATCCAACTTGAACTTTATCTTTGGACCAACATTCTGTTGGCTCTTAGAAAACATAGGGAAATTAAAAAAGCAAGGGAATTAGTGATATTAAAAGATTGAGAGCAGGGATGGGCAATTAATTAACTCCTAGGAGTGATCAGATGAAGGATATACCATTGGTGAAGCTAAGGAAGAGGATCAGTGCCAGTATTTGTAATTGTTTACAGATCTGATAATCGTAAAAGCATGGGGAAGGGGAATATAAATGCAGAGAACATATGAACCTCAGAAGCCTGCCCTGCCATTTAATAACATCATGGATGATCTGACTATAACTCAATTCTGCATTGCTGTTTCGCCTTGGTAACCTTTCATTCATTTACTTATCACAAGTATACTTCTCTGCCTTAAAAATATTCCACTTCCGCCACTTTCTGAAGAATTCCAAAGATTTATAATCCTCAGAGAAATATAACACACCTCACCACCGTCTTAAATGGATAATCCCTTATTTTACAACTTTCATTTTCTCTTCCCCACATGCACCCTGTTACAATTAAATCCTCTCCCATTCTTCTGAACTCCAGCAGATACAATTCTGCTCTCTCCAAACTAAGACAAGCTGCCACAAGGCAATATGCAGCAAGAAAATTCTCAGAGCTTGATAACAGATCCATGATGGATGTTTCCATTGGCTCAGGAGTCAAGTATCAGGGAACACATCAGAATAAGAGATAAACCATTGAGGACTGAGACAAGGAGAGATATCTTCACTCTTTAAAATTATCTCCCTAGAGTGCTGTGGAGGATCAGCAATTGATAGCATGCAAAACAGAGATGGAAAGATTTCTAGATATTAAAGGAACCAAGGGATATGGGGATAGGGCAGGAAAGTGGCGTTGAGGTAGAAGATCAATCGTGACCTAGTTGAATGAAAGAACAAACTTGGAGGTGGGGACAAATGGTCCACTCCTGCTCTCATCTTTAATATGTAGCTATAACAAGCAAATTTGATTTTCCTAGACTAGAAGAGGCAGTCCAGCTCTAGTAGGAAAGTAATCCATTTTTGGAATGTATCCAGCTAGTTTTTCTTTTAGAACCATTGATTTCAGAACTTGCTCAAAATCAGCCAATGCTAAGTTTAGGGATAAATTAACTAGAATTAGTCAACAATCCAACACAAAATAACTTCTGAATAGTGAATACAAGGCAATTGAAATTAGTATTACATTTCTAAAGGTAAAGGGAGAGCCATAAATAAGGTGCAGTCAGAGCACAGAAACAGCCCTTTTGGTTTAACTTGTTCATGCCGACCAAGTTGTCTACCTGAACTAGTTCCATTTGTCAGCATTTGGCCTATACCTCTCTAAAACTTTCTTATTCATGTACCTGTCCAAATGTCTTTTAAACATTGCAATTGTAATCCACATAAAGAGAAATTTCAATGGAATGGCAAATTATTTGACCAGTGTGAGGTCATTAATTTTGGATTCAGAAAAACCAAATCAAAAGTACTTGCTTAACGTTGGAAGAATAGGAGTTGTATAGAAGCCGAGATATTTGGATTGCCATACACATAGATCATTAAAATTGACCATACAGCCATAAAAATGGCTATTAAGCTCAAAGACTGGGCTTCACCCCAAGGGAGTGAAAGATTAAAAAAATGCTGGAAATCTAAAATAAAAACAGAAAATGCTGGGAATACCCGAGCAAATCAGGCTGCATCAGTGGGAAGAGAAACAGATAATGCTTCAGGTCGAAGACCCTTCTACCAGATCGTGTATGCAGTATTGGCGAAGGATTTCAACCTGAAACATTAACCCTGTTTCCCTTCCCACAGATGCAGCCTGATTTGCCATTTCCAGCAATTTCTGTTTTTATTTCATCTCAAGGGAACTGGACTACAAAAGTAAGTAACAACAATTCAGTTGTACAAAGCATAGACTAGATCCCAGATCTTATGTTTCGACCTATCACCTACCAGCCTCAGTGACAACATCCCCCCCCCCCCTTTACATCCCCCCATTTCAGTTTCCTCTGCCCACCTTTTGCCACCCCCCCCACTCCCCCACAAACTGGTTCCACCTATCGCCTACCAGCCTCTGCCTCACCCCTCCCTCTCCCTTTGATATACTGCCCTTCTTCCCTCCACACTCTCAGTCCTGATGCAAGATCTCAGCCCAAAACATGGACCATCCCTTTGCCTCCACAGATGCTGCTTGACCTGCTGAGTTCTTCCAGTAGTTTATTTTTTTTGTTACTGACTGGATCCCACTTGGAGTATTGCAATTAAAATTGGCCACCATAATGCAAAAAAAGATGTATTTACCTTCCGCAAGGACAATACAGATGTACAAATAGTCAGGCTTAATGATTTAAATTACAAGATCAGTTTTCATAAACTTAACTGTATACCCTTGAATTAAGAACATTTATGGGTAAGCTAATCAAAATAATAAGTATTTGATTGGTTAGATGCAGCGGAACTGTTTTCTCAGATAGGGGTATGGTTTTCAATTAGAACTGAGCCAATTATTCCCTCAACCTCTCTTTCCCTACCACCCCCTACCCCACATCAAAAAGGCAGCCGATGGAGGGCAATTGCAATGACTGTGATTGGATGATGTTAGGGAACGGCATAAATAGATTTGGAGCAAACACAGATAAATAAAATTCAAAGACAGAACAAGCTCATGAAGCTGAATTATATAATCCTATTACTCTATTCCCTTCTTGATTGCTTCTTTGCACTAGACACCTTTAAGCATCAACTTCAAGACTCATTCATTTTCTAACATGAAGACATAGTTCAAAGAAGCCAAAGAGAATGTGCACTATCCATTTTATTTCTGATATGTAGTTTGTATCCGAATTAAATTTCATCTGCTCTAGATCTATCACACACATACACGTGTTAAGATCAAAAGCTGGAGAGAGCATTGGAAGTTTTTTTAGTCTTTTCCATTTTGAGAGTCCCTCCTTGAACTAGTGAGTACAACCCCAGCTTGATGCAGTAATAAGCAAGAAAGGTATCAGATTTGGATCTTTATTATCTCATCTGATTTCATCCAAGATGATAACACAGTTACCGCAATTAGAGTCTAAACTTTAGTGAAGGGGTAAGGGTGTTAATTAGCCTCGGGTTCTAGTGGATGCAGAGGTTCATACATAATTAACAGTGAATGTTGAATGAGATGGCCTTCAGTGTGGAAACACATGTATATGGCCAATGGAAGACATTACGCCCAAGCAAGTGTCAGCACTTCAGGGTAAAAGCTAATTCTGTATCTGGTAACATACTATACTCAAAAAAGTGATTATCCCTTTTAAGAGTATGCAACCCTTCAATACATAATTTCCAGGGAGAGAAAGTGCAAATGAGTTAAGTCCCAGTGTTCTTGTGCATGAAACATCAGAGGGTAGCATGAGGGTGCGCAAGTACTTAAGGCGGCAACTGCATATTGGCCTTTTTCCTAGGAGGCTGGAATTAAAAAAAATAGAGAAGTATTGCTAAAATTATACAGAGTATTGGTGAGGCCACACCTGGATTACAGTGTGCAGATTTGATCCCCTTATTTACGAAAGGTTATACTAGCAATGGAGGCAGTCCAGAAGAGATTCACTAGGATAGTTCCTGGGATGACAGGATTGTCCCATCACAAACAGCTAACAATAGGTATGACCAGTACTCTGGAGTTTAGAAGAATGAGGGGTGATCTTATGAAACACAAGATGCTAAGTGGACATGACAAGGTAGGCTTTGAGATGTTTCTACTACTAGGAGAGTCTCAAACAAGAGGACATGTTTTGGAATTTTCTAACCTAGAGGGTTAAGGAGGCAAGATCACTAGAGTCTTTAAAGAGGAAATGGATAAATTTTGGAAAGATCAGAGAATTGAGGTCTATGTGGAACTGGCACAGAAGAGGAGTTCACGCAAGACAAAGGAGCAGAAGTAGGCCATTCGGCCCATCGTGTCTGCTCCATGGGCTAAACTAAAACTACTCCTATCTAGCCCCAATTTCCGGCTTTATCCCCATATCCCCTGATACCTTGACTAATTAGATACCTATCAATCTCCTCCTTAAACACCTCCAATGATAGGGCCTCCACAGCTGTACGTGGCAAAGAATTCCATAATTTCACTACCCTCTGGCTGAAGAAATTTCTCCTCATTTCTGTTTTAAACCAGTACCCTCTAATTCTAAGATTGTGCCCTCTAGTCCTGGACTCACCCACCAAGGGAAACAGCTTAACCACATCTACTCTGTCCAGTCCTTTCAATATTCTAAACGTTTCTATGAGGTCCCTTCTCATTCTTCTGTACTCCAGTGAGTACAGTCCAAGAGCCGACAAACGCTCATCATATGTAAACCCTTTCATTCCGGGAATCATCCTCATAAATCTCCTCTGAACCCTCTCCAACATCAGTACATCCTTCCTAAGATATGGGGCCCAAACTGCACACAGTATTCCAAATGAGGCCTCACCAGTGCCCCATAGGGCCTCATCAACACTTCCCTACTTTTATACACTACACCTCTCGAAATGAGTGCCAACATAGCATTCGCTTTCCTTACCGCCGATCCGACCTGGTGGTTAACCTTTAAGGTATCCTGCATGAGTACCCCCAAGTCCCTTTGTACTTCTGTACTTTGAATTTTCTCCCCTTCTAGATAATAATCTGCACGTTTATTTCTTTTTCCAAAGTGTACAACGGCACATTTCTCAACATTGAATCTCATCTGCCATTTCTTTGCCCATTCTCCTAATCTATCTAAGTCCCTCCGCAATCTTCCTATTTCTTCAATACTCCCTACTCCTCCACCTATCTTGGTGTCGTCTGCAAACTTAGCCACAAAACCATTTACTCCATCATCCAAATCATTAATGTACAAAGTAAAAAGAAGCGGCCCCAACACCGACCCCTGCGGAACACCACTAGTAACCAGTGGCCAACCAGAAAAGGATCCTTTTATTCCCATCCTTTGCTTTCTGCCTACCAGCCAATGCTCCACCCATTCTACTATCCTACCTGTAATTCCATGACCTCTCATCTTATTAATCAGCCTCTTGTGCGGCACCTTGTCGAAGGCCTTTTGAAAGTCTAAATACACAACACCCACTGCCTCTCCCTTATCCACCCTACCTGAGATTTCCTCAAAAAAACTCCAATAGGTTGGTCAGGCAGGATCTTCCCTTCACAAAACCATGTTGGCTTGGGCCTATCTTGCCTTGCACCGCTAGGTATTCCATAACCTCATCCTTGAGGATCGATTCCTTTATCTTTCCCACCACTGATGTCAGACTAATAGGTCTGTAATTTCCTTTATGCCGCCTCCCACCTTTCTTATACAGTGGAACTACATTTGCGACCCTCCAGTCCTCCGGAAACATACCAGAGTCTATTGATTCCTGGAAAATTATCACCAATGCCTCTGCAATCTCTAAAGCCACCTCCTTCAGAACCCGGGGATGCACCTCATCTGGTCCGGAAGACTTATCAGTCTTTAGTCCATTTAGCTTTCCTAGCACCTTCTCTCTAGTAATCTTAACTGAACTCAGTCTCATCCCTTGAGACCCCTGACTATCCAGTATATTGCTGGTGTCCTCCAAAGTGAAGACCAATGCAAAATACTCATTTAGTTCCTCTGCCATCTCTTTATCATCCAATATAATCTCTCCTGCACAGTTTTCGATTGGTTCTATATCAACCCGTGTCTCTCTTTTACTCTTCATATATTTAAAAAAAACTCTTAGTATCCTTTTGAATGTTATCTACCAACTTCCTTTCATAATTCATCTTTTCTTTCCTAATGACCTTCTTAGTTTCTTTCTGCAGGTTTTTAAAAGTTTCCCAGTCGTCTGTTTTCCCACTAATTCTTGCTTCCTTGTATGCCCTCCCTTTTGCTCTTATTTTAGCCTTAACCTCTCTCGTTATCCACATTTGTGCCTTTTTTCCATTCAAAACATTTTTTCTTGGAATATATCTATCCTGCATTTTCCTTATTTCTTGTAGAAATTCCATCCGTTTCTGCTCTGCCGTCCCTCCAGCTAGCTTACTCTTCCAGTCAATTTGGGCCAGTTCCTTTCTCATGCCACAGTAATTTCCTTTGTTCCACTGAAATATCAATACACCAGCTATCAGTTTCTCCTTCTCAAATTTGAAACTGAATTCAATCATATTGTGAAGCCTGGACACATCAGCTATGATCATTTTGAATTGTGGGGGAAGCTTGAGGGGCCAGGTGACCTATTCCTGCTCCTATTTTCTAATGTTATGCTCCAAGGTAACTACACCATATCAAATAAGCATTGGTAGATTCTAAACGGCCTTCCTTTAACAGATCGTTCTAAATAACTCTCATTTTCTCAACACTATTCCACAGCAATGTTTCTTTTTTCCATCTTACCTTGCTAACTAAGTTTATCACATTTGTCCTATTAATCATAAATTATTCTTCATTCTCTGAAGGAGACAAATATCGATGTACAGCAGAGGAATTCAAAAAACAAGTGACTATTTAACACACAATTTGAAATGTGTTCTTTAATTTATGGGATTCAAGGGAAACAGGGATAATCCTAGAAATTATAGGCCAATGAGTCTCACTTTGGTAGGGTAGGGAAGCTAGTGGAGAAGATTCTTAGAGATTTATGAGCATTTGGAAAAGCCGAATTAGGGACAGTCAGCATGGCTTTGTGCTGGGCAAGTCACATCTTACTAACTTGAATGAGATTTTCGAGGAGGTGACCAATGAGAGTAGAGCAGTGGATGTTGTTTACTTGATTTTATTAAGGCATTCAACAAGGTCCCTTATGATAGGCTCATCCAGAAGATTAAGATGCATGGGAACCACAGTGACTTGGCCATTTGAATTCAGAATCTGCTTGCCTACAGCAGACAGGGATAGTGGTCAATGGGTCTTATTATGGCTGGAGTGACGAGAGGCATTCCGCAGGGATCCGTAGTGGGACCTCTGCTGTTTGTGATATACATAAATGAACTAGATGAAAATGTGGATGCGTGGGTTAGCAAGTTTGTTGATGACACAAATATTGATGGCGTTCTGGATAGTGTAGAAGACTGCCAAAGGATACAGTGGGATATAGGTCAGTTGCAGATATGGGCAGAGCAATGGCAGATGGAATTTGATCTGGACAAGTGTGAGGTGTTGCACTTTGGGAGATCAAATATAAAGGGAAAGTGCACGGTTAATGGCAGGACCCTCAACAGCATTGATGTACAAAGGGATCTTGGGGTCCAAGTCCATAGCTCCCTGAAAGTGTCTGCACAAGTTGATAGGGTGGTAAAGAAGATGTATGGCATGCCTGTCTTTACTAGTTGAGGCAATAAGTTCAAGAAGCAGGAAGTTATTTTGTAGCTTTATAAAACTCTGGTTAGGCTGCATTTGGAGTATTGCATTCAGGAAGGATGAGGAGACTATGGAGAGGGTCCAGAAGAGGTTTACCAAGATGCTGCCTGGATTAGAGGGCATGTGCTAGAAGGAAAGGTTGGACAAACTAGTGTTGTTTTCTCTGGAGCGACGGAGGCTAAGGGGAGACCTGATAGAAGTTTATAAAAGTATGAGAAGCATGGACAGCTGATATCTTTTTCCTAGGGTCGAAATGTCTAACACTAGAGGGCATGCATTTAAGGTGGGGGGGGGGGGGGGGGGGGGGAGTTCAAATAAGATATGCGAGGCAAGTTTATTTTACACAGAGAATGGTGGGTGCATGAGGTGGTGGTGGAGGCAGATATGATAGAGACGTTTAACAGGCTCTTAGATAGGCACATGAATATGCTGAGAATGGAGGGATATGGACCATGTGCAGACAGAAGGGACTAGCTGACATTAGCTTAATTAGTTCAGCACAACATCCTGTGCTGAAGGGCTATGTTTATGTTCTATCTTCTTAGGTATTCATGCTGTAGTGAAGTGATCTATGGGAAAAATAGTACTGGCCCTATAAATCAGATACTTCAAATGCAACAATATCCCAGATATATTACAAAATTGGACAATCCAAATGACATGCACAAGAGAGAAATACAACTAATTCAAAGGTACAAGGTACTGTACTCATGAAATTTCTAAAAGCTTCCAATCATATTGAGTCACATTTGTTTACCGTCTCTTTAGTACAGCATTCCCTTGATAAATCCATGCAAATTTATAACAGACCAAGTCCAATAGTAATTTCAATAAAATGCCATTGCTAAATCAGCATCAACTGAGAAATTAATTACAACATTAAATAGAATTTGTATTTGCCTCCTTAAGCTCACTGCAGTTCAAAAATAATTCAGGGTTAATGATGAAAATGACTCCATACAGCTCAGAAAAGTTGGAATCACAGAATGACAATTCAGCGGACTGGAAAGAAAGCAGATCTCAATATTTCAAGGTTTAAGTCAAATAAGAAAAAGAAAACTAACTGCTGATTACCATCCCCACCCTTAACATAAATCACATAAAACAATACTTGCAGAAAGCACAGAAGTATGCAAGGTACAAAACATGTCCCCACTGAGGGACGTCAATGTCAACCATTAAAATGTATCAGTAGCACCAAGAATAACTAAGATACTTGAATCCTGAACACAAAGCTGCCAGACCAGGCCTGCTTCAGATGGTGGAGAACCAACACAAGGGAATAACCCCGTTTACCCTGAGCTCAAAAGCATGCAGGCCAAACACATGGGTCTATAATAGTAGCACAGGAATAATCATTACACAATTTTTTTTTGAAGACAATACCTTATATAGATGTGTGATAATACCATCTATCCTGTAATGCACTATGGCCACCATGCCAAGTACAAAAGAACAATAACAAATTTAACAGCCCGAATCTGGGCATCTACAATGCACCATAGGCAATAAACACCTAGACAATTGTGTTCCAGCACAATCTGCAACCAAGCAGATAAACCCTAGCAAACTTCTAGTTAACAGAAATATGAATGGACTGAAATCATAACTGATGCATAGGAAGGCAGTCATCATTGCTCAAGGCCAATCATCATAACCCCAAGCAATAATGCTGGAATTCCTCAGGACAGTGTCATGCCTAAAATTTCTTTTGGTTTTGACATCTTTCAATAATCTCAACGTCAGAATTAGAGTTGCTTGCTGATGTTTCTTGTTCAGCTCTATTTATTTTTCCTTGATAAAAAGTGGCCCATGATAATAAATTAGCCTGTGCTTAGGTACAAAATTAAAATTAGGGCCAAAACAAATCCATCCACATTTTTTTCTATACCTGCCCCACTGCACCAGAAAACTGATACCAAGTCAAACTTCAAATAAGATCTTTATTAGTCACATGCACATCGAAACACACAGTAAAATATATCTTTTGTGTGGAGTGTTCTGGGGGGCAGCCTGCAAGTGTCATCATGCTTCCAGCGCCAACAGAGCATGCTCACAACTTCCTAACCCTTACGTCTTTGGAATCTGGGAGGAAACCAGAACACCCGGGGGAAACCCACGCAGACACGGAGAGAACTTACAAACTCATTACAGACAGTGATGGGAATTGAACCCGGGTTGCTGGCGCTGTAAAAGCATTTCACTAACTGCTACATTACCGTGATTCCAATCCAAGGTGAAGTCCTCTTCGACCTATCATGGGCAAATATTACAACGTGACTGCAGTAGCAAGATAATCTTTGAAATTGACTCCAAAGAAATAGACTCCTTACCCACCCAAAGTCTGCCATACATTCCCTTGACAGATGATACTTCCTGCCACTGACAAAGTGAAAGTGAGAAAACTGTGCCCTTCCATCACCAGTCAAGTCAACCATCTGATCTCTAACTGATTTTCTATCTTGCATTACTACCATCTATGAACACCAAGTCAAATGATCTGAAAAAAGTACTGAGTCAGGGCCACTTGGCACATCCCAACATAAACCCAGAGGTTCAGCAGAAAATACACTTGACCTACTCTTAGCAAAAATGGTTGGGTCCCATCAGGCTTGAGGCAAGTGGATGTGGTGACAGTGCAGTGGGCAATCCAGAAACCCAGACTAACAGTCTGCTGATGCAAATTCAAACCTCACTATGGTAAATGTGGAATTAAAATACATCGTTTTGAATTAAGAATCCAGCCTCAGTAAAGGAAACCATTAAAAAAAAATTCAGATCGTCTTAAAAAAAGCATACAGTTCATTAATTTCCTTCAAAAATTAATTTGCTGTGCTTATCTGGCCCAGTCTACATGCAACTCCAGACCAACAGCAACGCAGTCAACTCTGAAATGACGTAGCAAGCTATTCATCGTATTACTCAGTTCGGCTCACCACTATTTTCTCAAAAGGAAATACGAATGAGCAATAAATACTGAACTTGTCAGCAATACCCAAGTTCTGAAAAATAAATTAAACAAAAAAAAAAGCCAAGCTTTACTGCAATGGGCCCTATGGGCTGATAAGTGGCAGGCATCTCCTGCATCAATTAGATGACAGGCCTTCAACAAAAGAAATTTCAGTCACTTCCATGACCTTCAACAGCATTGTCTCTAAGACCTTTACTAATTGAATGAAATGGCACAGGAGCAGGCCACTGAGCTCTGCTCGCTCTTGAGTCAATCTAATTAACCCCTCTCTCTGCTCTTTACCTGTGGTCCTGTAATTTTTTTTCCCTTCCAACTCCTTATCCAATTCCAATATGAATGTTAGTAGAAAATATATATCCACTTTTGCCAGCAGCCCTCTCCAGATGAGACTTACTACATCAACATTTTTTTCCCTCTTACATCACCTCTGATGCTCGGCAAACACTATTAACCAGAAGCTTAACTAGACCATTCAACACTGTCGTTACACAAGTCAGACAATAAAAAATAGATATTCTGCCTGGAGCAAATTACCTGCCACCAAATGTCTCTTGCCTTATTTAAAAGTTCAAGTCAACCAGTGATGGAATTTAGAACTGGACAATCTAGCTGCAGCAACAGGAAAACCTCAACATTAACCAGGATTTAACTTCTCAAGTGTCTGAGCACTGAACCCACTTCACAAGAGCTTAACATGAACAGAATGGACGAGAACATACCAAACTTACTTCAACAATAATTCCACACCTCACAATCAAGGACACCAATATTAGCAGACCATTGCCTCCTCATACCATACTGACTTACACCTTGACCATTAATAATTACTGAAACTTAGGGAGTACCTTATCATAACAGGGACACCATCATCATACCTGCTGCAGTTGCTCAGGAAGAGTCCTGTCAACTAGTCACACAAGCTTCCTCTTTCATGCAATGCCCACTTCTTTAAATCAGATTTTTTTTCTCTCTCTCATTTCAGGATAGCAAAGGTTTGGTGTTCAGTTACATCAAAGCTGGGAGGGCAGGAAGTGATTGACTATTTTCTACATTACAACAGGGACTATACTTCACTGACAGTAAAATACTTTGGAACATCTCCGGACTATTATTGAAGATAAAAACATGTGCAGGTAATATTTCAAATAAAAATAAGAAAATGGCAGTAATATTGAACAACTGCTTTCTTGATCTTCACAAGAGAATACCTGACAGCCCAAGGAAAAAATAAAATCAAGAATTCATTAAAATTAATCAAGAAAAAAGAGAAAACAATGACAATCAAATCAGATTTTTTAAAATTAAGCTCCCAAAATAGGATTATAAAGGAAGTAGGTGAGGAAATTGATTTTGAAAAACACACCTTAGATTGCAAAATTGAAAATTGTTTAAGAAAGATGAGAAATCAAGAAGTTATTAGCTGCCGAGGGGGACTTAATTATAATCAAGGTCAGTGACCAGGCATTTAAAGAAATCTGAACTCTAAGAAGAGTTAAAATGGTGACGTAACCAGCACATCTCTTCAAATCAAACTAAAATAGTAGAAAGAAGAATAGAAAATGAATGCAATACTCAGGTCAGGCAGCATCTCTGGAGAGAGAAACATAGTCAATGACCTTTCATCAAAAATGAGAAAGCTAGAAATAAAACAAGTTTTAAAGTAAGTTTTCATCGGTTCTAATGAAAGGTCATTCACCTGAAGCATAAATTGTTTCTTTCTCCACAGATGCTGCCTGACCTGAGTATTTTCAGTGTTTGTTTCTATTTCACACTTACAGCACCTGCAGTATTTTGATTTTGGATTACAGCATTGTTTAACTTCCTGCCCACTCTTCAGAGCCTTTGTTTCTCTCTTTGATGGGATTTCCATTTGTATCCTTTTTCTTTGTTCACCTTCATTGGTTTCCATTTCATTCAATGTTTTTGGTAAAGTAATTTATCAAAATTTACCTCCATAGCTGTATCTCTTTCCTTAGTGGCTCTCAGTTATTCAATGTGCATTCCAACTAAAATTTCATTCCTCACATTTTAGATCTATCAGCATTTCTTGAACGACCACTTCCATTGCATCTTTACTTAAAACCATGCATCAGTTCCCATCCTCTCCAACATTCTCAGAGACACTTGCTCTTGCTCAAAGCTTTCCTGGTTCTACTTCAGCCTTTGCCACATCCAGTGCTTCAATTAAGAATTCTTGTTTTCCTCCTTTCATGCGTCAAGGATTACAAACCAAAAAATCTTGAATTCTAATACTCAAGATCTCCCCAGTGGGCTTACCCCTTTCTGTTTTTCACAGGCCTAACCATCTTCAGCTGCTTCGTCAATGCCCTTCCTTCCCTCAAAAGGTCAGAAGTGGGAATGTCACCGATGACTGAACAATGTTCAATTCCATTCTCAGGAAATGAAGCAGCCCATGCTTGCATGCAGCAAGACCTTGACAACATCCAGGCATGTGCTGATAGACAGCAAATAACTTCTGTGCTACAGAAGTGTCAGCACTGGCCATCGCTGACAAGAGAGAGTCTAATCACCTATCCCTTCATTCAATGGCATTATCCCCACCATCAATTTCCTGGGAGTCACCACTGACCAGAAACCCAGCTGGACCAACCCCATAAGTATGATGGCTACATGAACAGATCCAAATCATTCATGTACATGAAAAACAGTAAGGGCCCCTGCACAAATCCCTGGTCTCAGGATTCCAATCACAAAATAAACCCTCTACCATCATCCTGTCTCCTCACAGGAACCAACAAAGAAGAGTAGTCATGGTAACTGTGAGAATCAGAGGACTTGTACTGGAGTCTGCTTAATAACCTATTCTCTGAAATGGAGACTATTGATGCAATCACAATGAAAGCACACCAGCACCTCTACTTTCTGAGAAGTTTAAGGAAATCTGGCATGTCACCAAATAACTAAATTCTATAGATGTACTGTTGAAAGTATCTTGAACGGCTGCATCACAGCCTGGTACAGCAATTCCAATGCACAGGAATGAATGCAAGAGGCTGCAGAGAATTGTAAACACAAACCAGTCCATCATGGGCACAGCCCTCCCCACCACTGACAGCATCTACAGGGACTGTGTCAAGGTAGTGGCATCTATCATCAAGGATCCCCACCATCCAGGTCATGCCCTCTCACTGCTATTGTCAGGCAGGAGGGTACAGAAGCCTCAAGTCCCACACCACCAGGTTCAGGAACAACTACTTTCCTACAACCATTAGGTTCTTGAACCTACCTGCAAAATCCTAACCCCACCTCAGCAATGGAACACTATAGGCCACCCCATGCGCTACCATGGGCCTCTCTTCAATTGTGTCTGTTTTTTTTGAACCAAGGTCTCTTTTCCCCCCACTGTATGGTATAATTTTATGTATAATTTACATTCAATGCATTGTCCGTACCTATGTGCCTACGATGCTGCTGCAAGTTTTTCATGGTAGTGTACCTCACCATACGTGTGCACATGACAATAAACTCGATTTGACTTGACTTGAGATGAAGTCATCAAGAAAGGGAAGAGTTGACAGTAAACACATGAAGATGAGAGCAGAGTGGAAAATGACAGCAATGATTAACCTTTCCAGTCAGTAGGAAGTGGGACTGATATAGTCATCTGTCGTCAAACAAATTCGGGGTCTCAGAAGGCAAGGACTATGAACACAGTCTGGAAATAAATGATTTATTTACAAAAGACAAATGTGGGAAAATGGTAACGGGGATAATACAAACACACACACACTTTATAACGAGCATGGGAAAATCGCAATGGGGGTAAAATACACACACACACACACACACACGCAACGAACTAGGTACATACAATCAAGGAAAAACAATACGATACCCGCCACCCCTTGACTCAGTGCAGGCACAGCTCTATGCTACTAGGGACACTAACTAAGACGCTCCCAACCCCTTAACAGTGCACACCTCACCAATGATTTCTCCAGCGCTGCTTCACAGTGCTCGGCCTGGAGTGAATCAGGGTGATCCCTCGAAGCAGACAAAAGAGCCAAGCACATGTCGCACTCTGTATAGTGCTGGAAGGCTGGGGGGGGGGGGTCCCAGCCCAGGTAATTTACAAAGGCCAATGGTCAGGTGTGCGCTGATGGGTAGGGTGGGGCCAAACCTTGATTGGCAGTGGTGTGTCTTCCGACCAGGTAGGGGGCAGCGCTGTCACCGGACCAGGTGGGGGCAGTGCTGTCACATGACAGCCACAACCCTCCACAACACATCATCTATGCAATAGAAAAATGGGTGAGTAAGGGGAGCTAAATAGAACTGCAAAAGAGAATGTTCCACATATCCCACAAAGACAACAATATCTTGAACCCATGTGCATTTACAAAGCAACACCTTTTACCTGGAGCAAGTATGTGAGAACAAGTCCAATCACGTGGAAGTGTGCCTGATGACTGGAAACAGTTGAGACGTTCTTTAATGGGACAATATGTTTAAGACAACCTGGTTGAAGAGCTATGGAGGGAACTAGATTTGCACCATGAAAATAAGAACTTAGGGTCAGGCACCTAAAGACTTTAAGTGATGGAAGGATCAGAAGCGGAAAGAAACTGAGCAAAGAGAATAAAAAGAATCAATTTAGGAAGAAATGAGTTCCATGGGATAAGAACATGTTGATACAAATAGAAGACATGGGAATATCTGTGGAGACAGTTTTTGATTTGATCGCTTATTTGCGCACATTTTCTCAATAAATTCAATTCAGCCAAATATCTTTCACAAATCTGCACTTCGTCTGTGGAATTTTATTCTTTCTTTTGCACACAAGGGAGATGACCAGAATCACAGAACTGTTGCAGCACAGGATGCAGCCATTCATCCCATCATCCATGCAAACTCTTGATGTGCAATCCTGAGATCACGTTCCACAGCTCTTTCCCTATAGCTCTACAAATTATTTTTGATCAAGGGCCTGTTCAATTCCCTCCCTCACCATACTTGTAGTCAGCAAGTTCTCCCTCACATCTCCTTGTGGGAACGCAAGAAGTCAGGATTTGGAAGAGGCCACATGACCACTCAGCCTGCTCCACCATTCAATATGATTATGACCAATTTGCTCCAGGCCTCATCTTCTCCTTATTGCCCTCAATTCCCCGATGTTTCAAAAATTTCTCAATCTCTCTTTACATACCTCCAACGATCTAGCTTCCACAACTCTGCAGGGTAGAGAATTCCAGAAATTCACTATCCTGTGCAAGAAGAAATTCCTACGCACCTCAGTTTTAAATGACCACCCCTTCTCTTGTAACTACATCTTCGTTCGTGACTCTCCCTCTCGTGAAAACATCTCAACATCCACCTTGTCGTGGCCCCTTAGGATCTTATATGTTTCAATAAGATTACCCCTTATTTTTCTGAACTCCAAAGAATAAAGCTATTTATTTGGCCAATTGTGATCCAGGAATGAGCCTAGTGAATCTCTTTTGAAGTGCCTCCAATGCCACTGTATTCTTGCCTAAATAAAGGGATCAAAACTATCTACGGTACTCCAGATATGGCCTCACCGACACCCAGTACATATGTGACAATACTTCCTTTTATCTAAACTCCAACTGCCTTACAATAAAAGCCAATACATCATTTGCCTTCCTAATTAGTTACTGTACTTTTTGTGATTTGTGCACAAGAACTCCTGGATCCCTCTGTGTTCCCAGAGGAAGTGGTTGAGGCAGGTACATTAACAACATTTAAAAGGCACATGGATAGGAAAGGTTTAGAGGGATACGGGCCAAACATGGGCAAATGGGACTTGCTTAGATGAGTATCTTGGTCAATAGTGAGGTTAAAGGGTCTGTTTCTGTGCTGTATGACTCTATTTCACTTATTTGCAACTTCTATTCATTTCGAAATTGCCTTTTGATTGCTCTTACCCAAGTGCATGATCTCATACTTTCCCACATTAAACTTCATTTGTCAAGTTTTCACCCAATCACTCAGTCTATTTGTATCCTGCTGCACAGTCCAAATATCCTCATCACAAAGTGCCCTCCCACCTATTTTTGTATTGTCAGCAAAGTTAGGTACCTTACACTCTGCTCCCTCTTCCAGGTTTCATTAATATAAATAGCAATTAAATGGGGGCCAAGAACTGACCCTTGGGGCACACCACCAGTTAAATCCTTCCAGTTTGAAAAAGACTCATTTATTCTCAGTTTTAGTCAAAATTTTATATCTGTATCTCCTGGTACTTGAACCGTCTGCCAATGGGAACAGTATCCTTCTAATTACCCTCTCAAAATCAGTCAAGATCTTGCACATCTCCATCAATTCTTTACATTCTCTACTCAAAGGGGAAGAACGCTTTGCTTTACCAGTCTGACCATATAGCAATTTTTATTTTGGGATCTGGAGTCACTGGCAAAGCCAGCATTTATTGCCTCCCCTAATTGTCCTCAAGAAAGAGGTGATGAGCTGCTCTCTTAAAACAATGCAGTTCTTCTGGAGGAGGTACTTCCACAGTTGCTGCAAGCAATGACCCAACAATGATAAAGGTACAATTTTATATTTCCAAGTCAGTATGGTGTACAAGAAAACACGCAGGCAGTATTGTTCCCATGCAACTGAAGCTCATGCTCCTTGGTGGGATAGGTCACATGTTTCATCTCTGGACCCGTTTTTTTCTGTACTCTCTTAGACCTTATCATTCTTACTAAATTTAGGAAACCAAAATTGAACGCAATACACCAGAGAGTGTTATATACAGTTTCATCATAACTTCCCTAGTTCAGTACCCTACGTATGAATCCCAGGATCCCATGTGCTTTGCTAATTATTCTCTCAACATGCCCTGCCATGTTCAAGAATTTATATACACATACACCCATGTTCTACTGTTCCTGTTTACATTTCAGAACTGTGCCATTTGGTTTGCATCATCTCTTTATTCCTTCTGCCAAATGTATAAATTCATACTTTCATGTATTAAATATAACTTAACACTTGCCTTCCTGTTCTATCAACCTACCTATGCCCTCTAGCAACCTATTACTATATAATTAATATATTCAAGGAAAGAGATCTATTTCTTAATGCTAAAGGTATCGAGGGATATCGGGAGAAAGTGGGAACTGGGCACCTAAGTAGGTGCTCAGCCACGATCATATTGAATGGTGGAGCCGGCCAACATTTACAACACTTCCAAACTTTGTCATTCACAAATTTGGAAAATTAATTCTATTAATATATAGATATATATATATATATATATATATATATATAAAAGTAATTTATATTTATCAGGCAGTGGCCCCAACACCAAGCCCTGCTGCTATCTACCTCCCTGCAAAGTAAAAAAAACTATTTACTACCAATCTTTATTTTCTGACTTAAAGTCAATCCCTAACCATACTGCTATTGCCCTTTTGTTTCCATGTACCTCACCTGCTTGCTTACCTTTCAGTTGTTTACCGTGGTTCAGCTTGCAGCAATTTTGCCTCCGGTGCACAAGATTGTGGATTCAAGTCCCACTCCAGAAACTTCAACTTAACAATATAAACAAACTCCAGTGCAAATTTTCTGGAACACTGCATTATGGGAGATTGCTCACTTGGGTGGAAAACCAGTTCTGGTATTATAGCAAAGAAAAGCAGGGGAATTATAGCAGTGTCCTGGCTAACACATCTTTACAACATTAATATGCAAACTGATGTCATGTTGCAGGGCTTGCACTTCAAAAGTAATACATTGGCAGCAAAATACTTTGGAAAATCTTGAGAAAGTAGCCTCTACATAAAAGTAGGATTTTTCCTTTTTTCCTGAACAGCATGTAAACTTGCTACTTCTCACTTGGCAAGCATTCCACTTCAATCCTGAGCATTCAGGGATACTGCGCATCTCCACTGAGTGGATTTCTTACTTATAGCTCAATTGATTTTTTAAAAAATATAGTTCCCTTTTATGTACTTATTTATAAATGTGGCTCTTCCATACCTTCATCAGGTATGTCTACAATTCTGCTATTACTTTGTATCACAAAAGTATTACTTTGTAAAAAAAACAGATTATCACTTCCACACTCAATAACAGATCATCCCCGATGTGTTCAAGAATTAGGCAACTTTCAGTTTTTCTTAAAAGAAATGAAAATTGGACAGCGAGCCTGTTTAACATATACAAACCTATTCCCACCCACCACACACACAAACTTCTCTAAGTGCTACAGCACCAATTTGTTACAATTTCATTATATGGGAAATATTATCTGAAGGTTCTCTAAATCTCCTAAACTAGCCATTAAATAGAAGCTTGAGCTTACAAATTTGGATTTGGCAAAGCTTTTAACCCAGCTATAACTGTACATAAATGAGCTACATCAGAAGGGTCTTAAAAGTAACAGTGCAAGACTGATAGTGTACATAGCATTTTCCCATCACCTGATTCACAAACACAAGAAAGTTTATCAAAATTGGTTTATTCTACCAAGAAGAAAAACTAAAACTGAACACACATTACATTTCCTATCGAGTTTCACTACTACCTTGAAAACGCAAAAAACAAATCCTAGTTTAGTAAACAAATTTAAGTGGCAGAATTAATTAAAATAAACGCAAAACTAAAATTCAAAAGTGTTCAATCAAGAGAAAACTAATCCAACAAATGCACAAAGAAAGACAACACAAAATATTTGGGAATTGTCAAAACCAAATAATACTATTTTGTAAAATGCATCAAATGCTATCAAGTTTCTCCAGAACCCAAACCTGTCAATTTCAAGGACATGACAGGGACATATTTTATTAAAAATATGCATGGATTACATATTCATTCAAACGTTTGTATTTAAAAATAAATTACAGTTTAAACCAAATCCAGTGGAAATACAACACATTTAAAACAATAAAAATCACTAAAAAAAAGGAAAAGAGTGAAAAATAAGTATTTTGCTCCTATTTTAGCATTATTCTCATTTTATAGACTTGTTTAAAAATGCTTTAAAATACATTTAAACAGCTGTCAAATAAAAATCTGAGACTATTTCTGACACAAGAGATCGACAATGACCTTTTATCATGTCCCAGTCTACCTGCTCCTCAGTTAAAGGGGCTGATGTCATTTTAAGCAATGCCTAAATACTTATGTCAACACATTATACAGATAATTTAGACAATTATCTTCTGGAAACAGCTTTATCTTGTGTGCGTGTGTACATGTTTTGACAATTGACAAATGTATAAAGTGGGAATCTGCCAGTCTTGGCTTTATGTACGAAAATACATGATGAGACACACACTCTTGAACAAAAATAATGGTTTGGGCCTAAGCCTTTTCGCAAGCCCCGACCTCCGGTGAGAGAATCGGGCCGGGAGAGGAAGGAGTGACGGGGGGGGGGGGGGGGGGGGGGGGGAGGGGAGAGAAGCGAAGAGGGTGCCATGGTGAGGGGAGGGTGGGGACGGTGAGGGGAAGAAGAGGGTAGACACACACCGACACGGAGACTCTCCCAGTTATTTAAACACGGCTACTTACGCCTCTTTTTTTCCTGCCTCTCCCGTTGTTAAGTTCCCGATTTCAGACTTACACACGAGGTTAATAATTTTTTTAAAAAATATTTTCTTCAGAATACTAGTTTATACAGTATTGTCACTCATTAATGCCTGCAGCTCACAGCAGCGGACATTTTCAGACATTTTAATGACGTCTTAGACGGACATCAAATATGATTTTTTTAAAAAAACAAGTGAGGGTCGAAAAAGAAACAGACGCCACTGCCGCTCATTCCATGGAGATAGCGCTTGGGCGGGCGCGTCCAACAAACTATGTAATCAAAGTTGTTGTGTGATAGATGTGTTTTCGCCCTTCCCTCCCGCTCCAAAAGCCGAAAATTGATGCAGAACTTTTAGTCAACCCATTTTTATCGTCAACCATACAATTTATTTTGTCTTTTTAAATCCCGTCTCCTTTTCAAATCTCTATTTATCATTGGTGCAAATACGTCAGGCTTCCTCGCCGATTGGACCATACTACATGTCAATCAATTGTTTCACCATGTAGGTTGATCCTCGCCCGCCCGATAACTTTGAGGCAACTTGTACCCGGATGTTACTGGGATGAAATCACCAGTAGCCAATACGAGCCGATGATGTCAGTTTTGCAACAATAATTTCTTTTTCCCACCACCTCTCACCTGTTTAAGTGTGCTGTCGCATATCTAATAAAATAAACTCATTTACGTTGAAGTCCAAGCACATCTCAAACTTGTGATCGTGTATTTTAGCGAATTGCACTCTTACACTTTTGTCAGAAGCTTTTTGGTTACAGATGCGTGACGTGTTGACGTTCTATTTTTAGGTCGTGCTGAAGCAGCCAAGGCAACTGCAGCTCAGTACAGCTTTGAGTGTTTTCAACTAATGTGTTATCAACCACTTTCTAGATTGAATCACAAAAATTTTAAATATTCATCAAAATGATCTTATTATTGTTATGATGCTTTCCATTTACAAATTGCTTCATGGATGTAATATGTGCCATTTGTAACATTGCTTGTTAAATCATTGTTATTTTAAAGCTCTACCACTTTAAGGATTACATCATGTGACCGACTGCTTACTGATTTGCAACATTGTTTTGCGTGGTTTGTCACAGTTGTCCGTCTCTGTGGAAGAAACCGCAGTCTTGACATTTTATGGTTTTAATTATTCGCCACCATCTTAGAGAAATGGTATTGAGACATGGTTTCCAGAGTGCTTCTTGATGAAACCAGAAAATTTAGATGTTGTAATACTGAATGTTGGGCATGATCCTTACCAATTGAGATGATATGTGAACGTGGTTCTGAGAGTGAACTGTGTGGTTCAAGTGAAACACAGTAAAAAGTCTTGAAAAACTGGATTACGTGCCCTGTTACTTGTCTAAAAAATGAAGAGAGTGAAAAGTAGAGTACATGTTGTATATCGATCTGGTTATTGTATCTCATTGGTCTCACGAGGAAAGAATTATACCATACCATGACACTGTCAAATGAAACCCTGGGGAATACATTTTACACACATTGCAAACTGTGAAATGAAACAGTTCACTGTTGCTGGTTCATGACGTTCAATAAGAAACAGGAAATCCTTTGATACTTTCTTAGCAAAATTCAGCAGATAAATTGCAGAAATGTAAATTTGAAGGACTTGATCACCAGACATCAGATTATTTGTGGAATATAGGAATTAGTCTGAGGGAACAGCCATGACATCAGACTCAGTTAAAAGTGCTTTCAGAAATAAAAAGCTGCATAACTAACTAGAGCCAGGCCTGAAGCATTGGATGGTTAACAGCAGGAAGTACATGCGGTGAAGTGCAAGACAAAAGCCTGAGAAGAGAAAGTACTGCCAGTATTGCAAGTATTGTGGAAAGTGGCATGAGCAATTGAAAAAGAAGTGTCCTGTTTCTGGGAGAATGTGTTTTGTAGACTGGAAAATCATTTCTACGGAGTATACAACGAAGAGGGCACAAAAAAAAAGTACATGAGATGAACCATGCAGGGACAGAAGCAAGGTCAGCTTCAGACTATCATGTAAATACAATGTACCAGGTGCCATAAAGGTAAATTCTGTGAAAAGAACACAGTGGAAGTGTATGGAGACACAATAGACCGCAGATGCTGGAATCCTGGGCATAAAAGCAAATCACTGGAGGAACTCAGCTGGTTGAGCAGCATCCATGGAGGCAGGGGCACGGTTGACATTTTGGGTTGAGACCCTGCATCAGGACTGCACCTACACAGTAAATGTATCTACACAAGATATTGGTGCATGAGTAACCAGAGCCAATTCAACTTGACTTGGGAGCAACACGTAATGTCCTTCTGAGGCAAGCCAGCAATCTTGAGGCAGTGTAATTGAAACACAGTGCTGTGCTGTTTATGTACCAGCGTACAATGAAGCTGACTAGGAAATGTTCTTTGAAAGTGGCAAACCCGAAACAGCAAAAGAAATATGATGTGATTTTCGATGAAGCAGATAAAAAAAGATGTGAAACTTACACAGGAAGGTTGTATAGTGGGGCAGATGGGACTTCAACTGCACATCTCACAGCTAAGTATGCAGATGTTTTAGTAGTAAAGTAAAACTGTAAGTCCAAAAACCTGTAAGAATACAAATGGAGAAAGACAAAGAGACCAGGACAATTGCAGCAGAGTACAAAAGACCTGCCACTGTTAAGAATTGAAATGCTGACTGCCAATTTCCCCCTACAGATGCTGCCTGACCCACTGAATTCCTCTAGCAGGTTGTTTTTTTGCTGTAGACCGACACACTATGTGGCAGAAGTCAGTAGTGAATGACAACAATGGATATTTCATCATTTTATCATCACTATATAATTGCAAGATACTGGTTGCTTTCAACACTACAACCTCCATTTCCCCAAAGGTGGAGAAATCTTGCATATTGAGAAAATGGCAGTCTTGCTAAGTCACTTCAAGTTAGCAGTATATAACCCTTTACAGAGTTGTGTCTAGAAATCCAATCACTTAACAGATTTTTTTTCCAGAAGTGAAAGGTAGCAACTACCATTTTCATTATATTTCACATCATTCCATAAAACACCTTTGTGACGCTGAAGCAATCCCTGTGTCGGTCATATTCACAATGACATAATTCCTCATGCAACAATACTTTTGGATATGATTTCAGGACTTGATCTAAGTGATCCCAGAACAACCTTCATTGGATACCACAGGACAACCACATTTTAGTAGCATGGACTGGATTGGGTCCTTGTGGCTTAGGTCCCAACCTATAATCCATTAGCATTCACCACCTCCCTTCCCCCTGATCCACTGTTCCCTCCCAGCCTCAGCCTCAATCCTCAATCCTTTCGACCCTCCCAGTCCCTTCTAATTCTCCAGACCTCTTGAGACCACTGATCTTCTCCTTACACGCTGGCTTCTTACTTGATCTGCATCCCACAACCTCAGGCCTCACTCTAAATTGCTCGCTATTTCCAGGGTTTCAAACAGTTCAAATGATTCCCCTCCCTCCTCCTTTCTGATCACAGCCACTGATCAATCCAAACAACTTTTTGTGCCTCACCTCCTGACTCAACCCACCACCCCCAACCCCCCATAGGTCCTGATCCTGGGTCCAAGACAGCACATTGTTGTTCTTTGAAATGTACAATGTGCTCAAAACTGAAATTTGTAATGGGAGTTCCATGACCAAAATGATCCTCAGCATCCTGCTGCAATATGACTCCAGCACACTCATTTTGGTGCATGAGAATTTCTCGGCAGTTATCTTGAAGCATTTCATTAACAGCTTGCTAAATATAAGATGGATTTTAAAAGTGCTTTGAAATCTAGGTTTCCAAAGGACTTCCGTTATTCATGGGATCTTTGGAAAATTCAGCTGAATCTCCTTAAATGCTTCAAAAAAAAAGAACCGCTTCCAATTCTTTTCACAAAATATTCAAAATTTGCCATTAGGGTACTAAGTGCTGTTCTTACATGTGCAGAGCTCACTCCTGCCCTCAAGAATGCCTTAGCAGCTAAACCATGTAAAATAAGAGTTGACAACTAAGTACTGGGTTTACTACTATCTGACTTCATGCAGCCTTGATGACATACCCTGGTTTATTACTTCAAGATTTCTCAACACTGATCTGATTTTAACCAGCATCAAATTTCAATCAGATTAAATTTTTCAAAATAGGCTGACTTGTAACATCTGAGTTCTTTCCATTTCTTAAGTATATGATAATTTATCATGACAGAATTAAACAAATTACAGTTTATATTTCAAAAACAGCAAATTGTGCAATTGTATCCACAGTGAACAAGCAAATGATGAAAATGTCTTTTGTCTCAAGAGACTTTATATCAGGATCCTTTGAACCATTCCAGGTCTATAGCCATATCAAAACAGGAAGTTAACTAAATAGCAAGATCATGACCCTTCTGAAAACATTACCCAAACCTTAAGGTTCAGCTCTAGCTTTGTACAGTGTGCTTATAGTGGACTAGGATGGCTTCCTAGGTAACCTGCTCATTACATCATCCAGAAACCAGGTCCTTAACTTTCATTGTATTGTAATGCTGACTTTCAGCTAGTCTAAAAAGAAAATAAAGAAAGACTTCCATAGTGAGTAATTTCTATTGTTTGGAGCAAGTTCCAATCTCTAACATTTTGCAGGAAACAACTGATGCTCCTGCTTGATTGAAGATCTTCTTGCTATATCACTCCCTCTAATTCTGATGTCATGGCAGAATATGTTGGTGATTTTCAAAATTTCCCTTTCCATCAAAACCATCCCTCTCCTTGGCTCCTCATTCAGGCTAAATCAAACACTTCACATTGCTGGCCTCGCATTTAAAACTGAGCTGAGCTTCTGACTAAATGTCCCTTTCATCATAAATACTACTCTCACTACATCATTCACTTCCATCCATGCCTAGCTTAGTTGCTTCTGATACATTCCATTTGTACTTTTATTATCCTTGCAACTTGAACACTCTTTGGCTTGCCTCCCATCATCCACAAAGCACAAACTGAACTTACACAAAACTGCTGAAAATGTTCTACCCTGTATGCCCCATTCACCCTTTGCCTTGGTGGTCACTGGTCTATGTTGGCTTTCAGTTCACCAAAGCTACAAATTTATAATCCTTTTGTTCTTTCCACGCTGCCCCTTTTCTCTGCAACTTAAATCTTTCTTAACTTTTTCCAATTCTGATGAAAGGTAATCAACTTGAAATGCTGTTTCTCTCTCCGTTGATGCTGCCTGATCTGCTGAGTATTTTCAGTATTCTGTATTTTTATTTCATATTTCCAGTATCTACAGTATTTTGCTTTTAGATTATTATTCTCACCTTCCTACTCAAATTTATCTACAACCTTGTCATTCCAGAACTCTTTAGCCCAACAACTTACCAAGACTTCCTCAACTTGTTCTCTTGTGGATCCCCTTTTCTTTCACCCCACAATGTTTATTTATACAAACACACAGGGAATAAGAACAGATTGAATGAGCTACAGGTCTAAATTCAACATGGAGTGTGTAAATAGTTAACATTAGTGAGAAATGACTAGCCTAGGAACTAAAAAGATCTAGCCTAGGAACTAAATTATTCCCCATTATAAGATCTACGCTAAAGATGAAAAAGATAGTTGAAGAGAGAAATAGCCTTGACAATTAAGAGTGAAATTATTTCAATGAAGAGTCAGGAGACAATAGAGACCTTATAGGTATAATTAAAAAATAGAAAAGTACCCACACCTGTAATGGGAGTCGTTTACAGGCTCCCAGCAGCATCTGTTAAGTGGTAGATGTGAGAATAGACTAACATGTAGAATAAGGATCTTAACTTTCAAACAAGCTAGGTATAGCATCAAATTTCTAGGGTCTATTCAAGATTATTTTCCACAACAATATGTCCCAGATGTGGCAAGGAGTATTAGACTTAGCAATGAATAATGAACCAAATTTAGTTAACAGTTTAATAGTTATGAATATTTATCTCATAGCGATTATTAAGTATAATGTGATGTCTTGAAAGGGGAGAACAGAATAGCTTTTAATATTTTAGCTTTAGCAAAAGCTTACTTCTCTGTTGAGAGATGAAAACCATCATGTTAAAGTGGACAAATCCATTAATGGGTAAAGCCACATACAATCAGTGAGATTCAAATTCAATTGATGTTATAGAACCAGATCATGTCCCCAAGTAGCAAAAAAAAGAAAAAAAAGTTGAAGATTGAAAAGACAAAAGAAAAAATAAACTAAAAAGAAAAACATGCTAAAATTCCCACTGACTGGGAGAAAAACAAAGTACAACAAAAATTGGTAAATATGAAGAGAAGCTATAAAAATGGAATGGAAAAAGAAAGTTGCAAGAGATATCAAAAGCTAAGCATGATTTTTTATTGCTGTATTACAGCTATGTTAAAGGCATTAGGAACAATTGGGCTCTTTTGGAAATTGCTATAAATGAAAGTAAGAAAATGGCAGACAGATTTAATAATTACTTTTCGTCAATATTT
The DNA here is from genome assembly GCF_009764475.1 of Pristis pectinata. Taxonomy (NCBI): domain Eukaryota; kingdom Metazoa; phylum Chordata; class Chondrichthyes; order Rhinopristiformes; family Pristidae; genus Pristis; species Pristis pectinata. Next base: position 119,609,879 of record NC_067407.1, read on the forward strand.
ATGGAGTAGATAGCATGCCAAACACCCCAAGGAAACCATATTGAATCAGGGCTGGGATTTACTAAAATTAATGTAAGCAGATTTACAGTAATGAGAAAATAATGGGTCTATAGAGTGAAAGGTCCCCAGAGCCAAATGGTTTCCATCACTGCACTTTATAAGAATTTGGCAAGAGCACTGCAGATGTTGTAACAACAGGCATGCACTATTAATTGATTCAGGAACTAAATCTTTAAGATTGGATATTACAACCGTCATTCCACAATGCAAAAAAGTTAAAGGATCAAAACCATAGAATTATAAATAAGTTAGCCAAATATCTGTTGTTGAGAAATTACTGTAGGCCATAATTAATAGAGTGTCTGAATATGTTCAACTAGCTAACAAGGCAAATTAAATGCTGCTTTTAAATCTAAAGGATGAGAGAGCAGGTGTTATGCCACAATTATATATAATGCAATGATTAAATCACTTCTGTGGACTGTACCTTTGAAAGGACCGACTGTCCTTAGAAGTGCAGCACAGAGTTACCAGAATGATACCCAGATTCCCAGAGTTACATTATGGTCCATTAAAAAAAACAGCACGAATTGTAAAGGGATATGCCATACCAGGTGAACCATTTGAATTTTTTCATGAGTGATTAAAGTAACAGTCAGGGAAATTAATGTCTTTGGATGTTATTTACATAGTTTCCAAGACACAAAATCCCTCATAAAAGTACTCTAAGTTAAAGTTGCAGCTCTGGAACTGAAGCTAAATTATTAACCTGTTTCAGAAACTGGCTGTGAAAATAAGGATAATAGGTAAGTATTCAGGATATGGTGGTGTCTCACCAGGATATATACAGGGTCGGAACAATTCATCGTATTTAGTGGGATAGAAAGCCATATATCTAAGCTTGCCAATGACAAAATTATAGGCAGCAAGATAAACTGTGTTTTGGATGGAAACATTAAGTTACAAGATATCTGTATATCAATAAACGAGCAAAACAGTGGCAAATTGATTTCAAAACAGGCAAATGTGTGGTCATCCACTTTGGACCTAAAGAAGGACAGACTAGAGTACTTCGTGATGAAACAATGAAATATTTCTCAGTCAGGATGGTGTGCTATTTGGAGGGAAGTTTGCAGATGGTGGCATTTTCATATGCCCATTGCTATTATCAGTCTTGGTGGTAGTGATTGCAGGTTAGAATGTGCTGTAATACTAGTCTTGGCAAGTAATTACACTGTATTTTGCTTATTATATGAACTGCAGTTATTTTGTGCTAGTGATTGAGAGAATAAATACTTAGGATGCTAGACAAAATGGTAATCAAGAACATAATAATGTAAAAAAACAGCGACAGGAGTAGGCCATTCAGACTCTTAAGCCTGTCCCGTCATTCAAAATGATCATGTCTGATCTGCCCCAGGCCATATCTCCTCTTGTGTGTCAGCTCCCCATCACCCTCATTTCCCTGATCATTTGAAAGGATTTCTTTCTCCTAGATAGCACTGAACTCATCCAGCATGTGGGTAATATCCTGACATGCCTTGCAGTCGGTGGAAAGGCTCTGGGCTGTGAGTCACTTACTACTGGATACCTAGCTTCTGCCTGCTCTTTTCTCTATGTATTAATATGACTGCTCCAATTGAATTTCTGTTCAGTGGTATCCTTAGGATGTTGATGGTGGGAAACTCCATATTAGCATGAGCATTAAACATCAAGGGTGATCTAGACTACCCTTGCTGGTTAGACTAATTCCTGTTTGAAAGGGTCATTTGCTGGCACTTTTGTAGTGTAAACATTACTTGTCACTTATCACATCAGAATATTGATGCAAAGTTAGTTATTAATTTTAAGTATGATATTAATCAATTACTACTAAGAGATATAGAGCAGAAGCAGCCAAATAGAATTAGGTCACGGATCAGCCATGATCTCATCATTCCTGTTCATATTTACTTGAGTTCTCAGATTACATAATAATTAGAGAATGACTATTTCTTTGGGTTCTCTCCCAACTCATTTATGTCCACTTTCAATCATGTAGATTGTGACCCTCCACTGTTATTGCCAAAATAGTAGCATAACATAAATTGTGAAATAGAATACATTACAGCGTTATCAAGAAACTTTCATAAGATGTTCTGGCATAGAAATAAATATGCTTCTAGTTTAACATTCTAAATTAAATCATAATCAAAACCTAATTCACAATCCTATCTTAATCATTTTGTTATTACAGTCACCCAAATGAAATATGAGTGAATAGACTTCATTACTTCTGTATACTGTACTGTTTCTACAAAGTAATTTCAAGTCAGTCACAGGATAGGTTAAATGCAGTATAACACTTTACTCTATCCCAATCATAAGCCTTGTTCCAAATTTTAGAAGAGTGCCAAACTAATACTTCCCGTTTCCCAGATCAACTACCCTCATTATCCTCTGAATGAAACAGCGACCATAATTACTCAATAGTTCTCGCTTCACAGTAATGAGATTTTTATTTATGGTCGACTTGAATCACATTATACTACCTATATGTGTGCAGTGACTGCCACTGAGGGAATACTCAAAACTGCTGCAGGATGTTGCAGTCAATGTTCTGTTTTACATTATGCTATGGACAATTCATCAGCTCCTAAATTGCACATATCTAAAAAACTGCAAATGCTAGAAATCCAAAATAAAAACAGGAAGTGCTGGAAATACTCATTATTGTAGTTTCAATTACTTGTGGTAGTAACTTTTGAACTGATAATCTTGTGCTGTTGCATATTATTGGTGAATCCACATTCTGGAGTAGCATGACTGGAGCTCCTTCCTTTAGTTGAAGATCATGTGATGGCGCACCAGGTGGTGGCAGAGAGTTTAAAAATTCAACAGGAAATTGGACAGCCTCATCAACGTCTGTCACACTAGATTTATATTGTACACAGTGTCTGGGAAGCCTCAAATGAAGGTCTTTAGTCATGGCCTGTGCTAAAATTGCTCTTTCACGCAAACATTGGTGATTCAAATAGTGGTGAATGACATTTGGGTAAACAGCTTGCATCAGATCATGAAATGCTGTAACAATTCGACCCAAGTTTTTCATAAAAATCATTCCTGTTGAGTCTTCGTATTTAATTTCCCCATTTCATAATTTGAGTAAATTCGAAGCAAACTCTCTCATAGCCTGTCAAATGTGCTCACATTTTAGTTTTAAAGTGTAATTGCTTAACATTTTCCCAAATAATGATGCTTTAATACAGGCTTTCAATTCATCTGCCTTGTGGAACTACTGGTAGCATTTGATGAAAATCTCCAGCTAGCACTAGAGTAACAGCTCCTATTAATTTATTATTGTGTCTAAGAACTTACAGTGTTCGATCTAATGCTTCAATGGCTGCTTTGTGAACTCTTGTATATTCATCCCCTACAATATGTTTACAGTCTTTTAGATTTTTTTCCTTTGCAGTTTCCTGACCAAGGCTATATGTTGGAAACTTGATATTTGTCAAATTTAAAAGGAGTTTTAAAGCCTAATGTGCAGTTTTCCCTCCATCAAAATTGTTGAAGCAATGCCTGATGATGCCAGAGCCAGGGCAATTTTCACAATATTACGTCTTTAACTCTTAACTCACATGTATTTTTTTTCCAACTCTGACTCAACTCATCCTGACTATGTGTCATAAGAGCTTGTTTCCATCTTTGTGGATGATCAAGGCTGACCAATCCCTCGCAAGTTGGTCCCAAGGTTTGCCCTTCAAACTGCTCTTCTATAATACATAAAATCACAGCTGTGACAGCTGATTTGTTTAACACATCCCTTTCAACTGTCCACATAACCCAAATATATCTAAGAATTGTTTGATTTAATTCATCCTATTCATCAATTTTCATGAATAAATCACTTTTAGGGGGAAATGCTCTGAGTTTATCAGCACCTGAAAATTCTTACTCTTGTGAACACCTGTCATTTAACTTGTAAATTCTGTGAACGGTCATGCCACAAAAACTCTATGGAGAAAGCTGGCAAGTTCATTTTTGTCCTTGTAATTGCTTTGTTTGTATCTCTGTCAGAATGACTCCTTTTAGTATATTTTTCTGTTCCCAGTCAGTTTTAAAGCTTTCTTTGAAAAAGAGACCATGGTTTCTCATATCATACTGATATGAAAAATTTAGTCACTATTGATTCACCAGAAATTAAACACAACTCTTAATGCAGCTTTGGATACAGGAGTCCATCCCCAAGAGGCTGATATCCTGAATCCCCACAGCATCAGTCACTTCTAACCAGAATCAGAATTAGGTTTATTATCACTGACTTATATAATGGGAAATTTGTTGTTTTGCAGCAAAGACATAAAAATTACTATAAATTACAAAAAACCTGTTCTTGCTGAACCAAAACTTCACGCATTAACTTTTGTTGCTTGTTCTTTTCTGCCATCATTGCTCATTCACTGATAGACATAGCAAATCATAATGACGCTGCTTAGTGAAGCAGCCAACATAATCAAATACCCCACCTACCTGGGTCATTCTCTCTTCTCCCCTCTCCCATCAGGCAGAAGATACAGGAGCCTGAGGGCACATACTACCAGGCTCAAGGACACCTGCTATCCCACTGTTATAAGACTATTGAACGGTTCCCTTATAGATGGACTCTTGACCTCACAATCTACTTTGTTGTGACCTTGCACCTTATTGTCTACCTGCACTGCACTTCCTCTGTAGCTGTGACACTTTACTCTGTATTCTGTTATTGTTTTTACCCTGTACTACCTTAATACACTGTGTAATGAATTGATCTGTACGAATGATATGAAAGACAAGTTTTTCACTGTGACAAGTGACAATAATAACCCAATACCAACTGGACCAGAACCAGCACCCAAGGCATGAGTCTTATCCAAAAATTAAATTCAGCTATTGTTTCCCACTTTGATAATTACTGCCACCACATGGAATAATTCTGATGTTTTGAATGTCTCACCCACTTTGTTTGTCTTTGTTCGTCTTTGTTTTAATTCCACAATACTAGGTGACATCCAGATTAGTCAATCACTTGGTTATTTTAGTTTGGATTACAAGTTCAAGCAAATCAATATTGTATCCAAAATTCCTGACATATTCTTCCAGATTTAAATTAGACAAATGATCAGATAAATCAATACTTGCTTCTCTTCCTTGTCATGAGGATTGCAGGATTCTACATCCTATTGACACTCCCTGAGTAGGCACTAAATGTTAGGTTTAACTAGGTACATCAGATTATTTTCACATCTCACTGTTGTGGTTATATAATTCATCCTATTCCCCATGTGTCAAATTAAGTAGACCTTATTTCCCCGATGAAAAATGCATGGCTACTCCAAATGGAAGAAATCCGTGGCGAGTTGGAGTGATAAGAGGAAATCTTAATCCTATCCCTGATATTGTATCATTTGGGAGGATTATAACATTTATGATGAACTATTCATGCATTAATTAAACTTACTACTATTTTCTGACCAAAGAAATTTCTTTTCATCTCAGTCCCAAATGGCCAATAACTTCCCTGAAACAAAGCCTTCTGGTTTAGCCTCCCCAGATGGAGAAAAGAGACTCTCAGCACTTACCCTGTCAATCTCCGAGCACAGGCCAATCTGACCCTATCTCACCACACAGAACAACACAACTCATCCCAGGTATCAATCTAGTGAACCTACAGTATAATGAAATAGTTCCAAGATTAAGATAAGATATCTTTAGTCACATGTACATCAAAACACATAGTGAAATGCATCTTTTGCATAGAGTGTTCTGGGGGCAGCCCGCAAGTGTCACCACACTTCCGGCACCAACATAGCATGCACACAACTCCTGAATATTTCTTCATATCTGGAGGTTAAAACAACACACAGTGCTCCTAGTGAGGATTCACTAAAGTCTTCTATAATCTTAGCAAGATTTCCTTACTTAATTTTATAAGCCAAAGTATCTACAGAGGTACTTTAATAAATTATTTGGTAAGAGAATTAGTGACATTACAAAAAGGGGCATACAGAAAAATAACTACTGTTTTATCATCTTTACAGATCACATATAATTACCAACACATAAAACAAAGGCAAGAACATTACAATAATGATGAAACAGAATTATTATTCAGATACCATCACGAGATGGGCATTCAGATTTCAACACTGTATATTATGATTCTATTTAGCTATGTGGAGTCTTTTTCTTGTTTAATTAGCACTTTCTGTTCCAACATTAGCTAAAAAGGAGCTCATTTTAACCCAGTGCAAATCAAAAAAGGAGAGCAGGAAGCCCATATTGCATAAGGCATGAAGCCCAGGAGATTTAACTGCTGGTCTATTTTAATTTCTTTCACAGGTTACACAATGAGCATGGCAAGAATTGGACAGCTGCCAAAATGGCACGTGCAATTTGCACTTGATTCATAGTTCTGCCATTCTTTTGATCTCATCGACGATTGGTATTAATTTATCACCCAAGACTTTGTTCAAAACAATCAGACAGAATCATTCAAACTTTACAATACAGGAAGAGGCTATTTGGCCCATCAGATATATGCCAATTGGAAAAAGAGCTTCCCCGCCTAATCCCACCTTCCAAAACTAAGTCCATAGCCCTCTAGGTCACAGCTCTTCAGTGCACGATCAATAACTTTTTAAAACATGGTGAGGGCTTCTATTTCTACCATTCCTTCAGGCACTGAGTTCCAAACTCTTACTGCCTTCTTGATGAAAAAAGTTTCCTCATTTCTCCTCTTATTCTTTCATCTATTACTGAGCTCCACTGCTCAGGGAAATGGGTCCTTCCCTTTGCTCTGTCTTTGCTCCTCATAATTTTATACACCCCCAAGTCTCCACTGAACCTGAGAGAAAATAACTCCATTCTATGCAATCTTTCCTCATATTTAAACTTTTCCAGTCTTGGCAATATCTTTGCGTATTTCCTTTGCACCTTTTCCAGTGTAATCATATCTTCCCTTTGGTGACCAAAATTGTACATGGTAATCAAGCTGTGGCCTAATTTGTGTTTTATGCGTTCCAAGCATAACCTTCCACCTCTTGTATTTTATGTCTCAGCAAATAAAGCAAAGCATTTCAAATGAAAATCAAAAAATCTGAAGAGGCTGGAAATCTGTGGTTAGCTGTTCATAAGTCAAAATTAGTATGTGAAGCAGTAAGATTTAAAGTAAAATAGTCCAGCAAACTAAGAGAAAGAGGGAACTAACTTGAGAATGTAATGAAAATAGTGTGCTAGAGCTAGTTAATTAAGATTCCCCGGGTGTGCTAGTTTACTCACACTTCTAGTCACACATGATATGTTGTTAACAATTCCTCTTGTTACTTCAGTAAAACTGCTTGGGAATTGCTTTGTTCTGTAACTTTACCTTTTATTTCTTTTCAGTTCAAATAATCCAACAATACCTCATTATTTCACGCTTAAATACACCTAGATTTTCATATTCCATCATCCAATTGAAGGTGAATTGGAACCACTCAAATAGAAGTTTAATTGAAAAAGGCAAGAGCAAGATCTCAGTTGTTTAAATCAGAAACAGGACTTGTATATGTACAGGAAAACGTACCTTGAAGAAATCACAAAAAATATAGTTAAAATAATTTATACAAGGGACAGTTTGTTAATTTCAAAGTTCAGTGGTACACTCTATTCTCTGGGTCAGAAGCTTGGGGTCCCATGCCAAGAATTTTGGTTTGTAATTCACAGTAGTACATTTGAAGGCATCATCTTTTGGATGAGACATTGCTACATTACAACAGGAAGCACACATTATAAGTGCTTAATTTTCCAGAAAACACTCTGGGACTTTTGGAGTTCTTGAAAGGAACTATAAAACAGCAGTCCCTGTTTTTTTTAAAACAAAAAAATCTGGTTCACATGCGCAGAGTGTTCTCCAATTATCCAGTGCACAATTCCTCTCACTACAAGAGCTACACTAAAAAGAGCTTAAATGATCCTTCATCTCATTGTTGACTATGTAATCTAGATAGAAGCATAAATCACTGTAAATTGCCAGCATAACCCCATTATGATGTTATTCATTCAATGTGAGGTGCTTTGAAATTTCTGTGATATACGTGCAAAGTCCCCCTTTGAATGCACCCCAATTGTCAGTTATAAAGGTCTGGAGGTAGCTCTTCTGTCCATTGACTCTCCTGTAGAATGGAAGTACATGGGATGAGGGAAGTATGAGGGGATAATTAAACTTTGAATAAAACAAACAAAAGTCCCAGTACAATTAATTTGGCAACTTAAAAGCTGGCACAAGTAGGACTGTGCTTGCACATTCATTAATGTGAGCTTGCCTCTCTCCCTTTTTTGACTGTAACTTTCTGGATGTTACAATACCCTGTATACAGGAATTTCTGCCAAATAACATGCTGCTGAATACTAATTATGGGTGTTAGTTAATGGAAGTAGAATACTCTAGTTGTCAGTCAAAGTGTTATTTGCCTGAAATGAACAATGGATTAACTGTAGTTGCTTAGTTCAGAGACAAAGAGCTGTATATGAGTATTCAAGCTACACCATAACCAAGTTCTCCTATGAGGGATTTAAAGCTGCAGTACTGTACTTGATAAATTTCAGACCTAAAAGTTGTATTTATGACAAAAAAAACCGATGGGTACATCCAGCAATATAACTGAGGATTCAGGGGTGTAATTGTTCCATCTACGGTAATATTACCAGCCATTTACAGCTTATAGTGGCACGGTTATTTTGGCACGAGCCCTACTTTTAGCATAATTACTGCAATTCCATATTTTCTGCCGTTAATTAAGCACAGCTGCAATGCATTACTGCATGATGACTAAAACACTAATTATATCAATTATTAAAGAACATAAAATAAAGCCAACCTGCAATTTTCCACATCAGATACCAATATCATCCACGTGTGCTAGAAGTCACAATTAAAATAGGGTTAAATGCCACTTGTGCATATGGACTCTTTTTTTCACACTAATGAGTAACAGGAATGTCTCATCTAAGTTAAGTGTTTATTTTGGCAGCAGCTGTCTTACAATTAAAAAAAGCAACAAGAAGAAGGAAAAAATGGGAATGAGGTAATATCCCTTCATAAGAACATACTGACAAAACAGTGGCTTCTATGATTGTTTTTTTCTCCTGTGAACACTATGCTTATTAACCTGCCCTGTAAGTTGTATTCAGAGCTGAAATAACCACCATAGCTTACCACTACGTTACCTGTAACCATTGAGCCATTGCATCATCAACTTCTATTTCACTAATTACTTTCTATAACATTCTTGGGAGCAATTACACAGAAATGCCATCATACATTATTCATGAAAGGCAGCCAGAAAACTCGTCTCAATATTATCAAACCTTATGTACCCCAGGAGATTTTAATTTCCACTTTGGAAGTTGAAGTCTCACCACACATTGTTGGAATCACCATCTGGCAAGGTCGTGGATCCTGGACTTCATGTAAGAAGCCCATCATTGAAGAACGGGAGGACTGGGAACTATACACAGTATAAATATGTGGTGAAAAGTTGGTTTGGAATGAATTGGAATTGATTGGATCAGGGGAGTAGGAATGTGAGTCTGAGATAGGGAAGCCTCAGTTTCCTTGCATTCCTATTCTTCCATCCCCCAAGGAAACTAAAAAAAATTAACTTTACCAAATTTTCTGAGACTCCTCACATTATGATCATTTGTTTGTTAAACCTGACAACAAACAAGTTTGTCTTCAGGTATAACAAACTGCCACATTTGGCAGATAAAATTATGTTGTGTTGCAAATTGCACCAATGAATTGCAACATCTGTATTCTACAGGGCCCCCATTTTTTTTTGAAGCAAACATTCCATTGGAACTGATGGGGAACTGTCAAAATGGCAGCGGGCAGGAGCACATCAAGAATGGGGGGGGGGGGGGGTGGGGGGGGGAAGCATTCAGTACTTACTTTTAATGCATCAAATCAGATAGCATCTGCAGTAAGAGAAATAGAATAAACATTTCAGAACAATAATTTTTCATCAAATCTGGCAGAACTTTAGACACAACCGATTCTAATGAAAGGTGACTTTGCCAGCAATACCCTCCTTCCAGAATAATAAAGTGAAATAATCAGCAGAGCTCACAATTTTTTAAATATATAGGGTGTAATAGTTGTTATCATTTGATTACCTGCTTGGATATTGTGTCACGGATAATCTTCAAAGAGTCTGCCACATCAAAGAGCTACTCTAAGTTAGTAGCCCATAACTTCTGGTCATTGAGAATCTTTTATGCAAAAGATTAATAGGGCCTTTTGAGAGCTTTTCATATAATTATCAATGTGCCTGGAATTCTAATAGTACACCTGGAGGAGCTTAGAAATTATATATCCTTAACTTTGCTGCATTAATAATTAATGTAATTTGATGGCTATTTGATTTTTCCCCAGTAAACATTTACAATAATTTAATTCCAAGGAGTTAAAAATAGTCCATGCCAAACAAATGAATAGGACATTGCCCCAATGATTATTTCCACCATTGTTGGTAAATAACATCAGTTGAATTTTTCCATTGAGAATGATCTGACGAATTATGTCCCAATGGAATAAATAAATGCCAATGCTGAGTAGTAATAGCTGCAATTGGGCATTAATACAGTCACTTTTTTAGAAAAGTCAGTCTGATGCATTTCAGCTTCAAGAAAGTGAAATAACAAGGATTGTTCTGACAGACATATTTGACCAAAATATGTAAACTTGGTGAATTACTAATTCCAAGCAGTTTACATTTGAAAACATGCCTTTCTTACAACCTCTGTTAAGTTTGCTAACTATATACAAAATATTGTGAAGCAACTATATTTACATACTGCATGCATAGCTAATTTGAAAAAGACTAGTGGAGTCTTTATTGTACAGTGATAGTTATTAATAAAATTACATGGGAGAAAATGGAAAAACAGTTAAAGTAAAGGCAACAATTGTTAAACTATGTCATTCTCAAATCAAATATGAATGAACAGATTCCAGGCCCTGTTTTTAATTAAGAATTTCTGGACCAAGGCATATCAAAGTAAATGACACAGACTGGATCACATTTTTTCTGTGCTACATTTTGTGGAATTGTGAATTGATAGTGGTATATCAAATTTAACAGTGAAAGAGAATTCACTGACAGTAAGAGAAAGAGGCAGAAAAAAAGTGCATTTTAATAAACTCTCTGAACAATTAACTCCATGGCTTCATTGTTTTATTTCAGGGCATCCAAAGTTGAGTGGCACAAGGACCTTACTAAATGAATTACCATCTCAAAATACCTGCAGCAAGATTAATTTGTATTTAAATTTGAAAGCTCATGGTGAGATGATTTTTTTCTTGTTTTGAAAGGCTAACGGTGAAACAAAACTGACAGTCAAACAGTTTTATAGCAAATTTACATAGAGAGTATGTCCCTTATTGTTGGGATGGACCATGGAATGTTTACATCTAAACCATGCCCTAACCTGTTTGCTGTTGATATTGGGTGAACAATTGTGTTTTGTTACAGAACACATTTCATCTTACATCCTCAGCCACAAACTCTGGGAAAGTAAATAATGGATGAAATTGAAAGGCTCTATTGAATCTTAATTGTCATCAACAGTAGGTGGATCTTAAGTACACTTTGCAGCTTGATAATGGGTACACTGGCTGATTAACCTCTATTGATAGAAGAGGGAGTCATGGTAACAAGGAAGAGGTCTCCCTCTAGCCTTGCACTAGTCAGGCTTGTTTTTGTCACATTATTGACATTTTAAAAATTAATAAAAGGGAACCCAAATGTGGTTTTGCTTTGCATTTAAAATATTGGTAAATTTTAATCTAACCCTCTTGTCGACAGACAAAAACCCAAACTACATTAATTAACTATTCATTGGAAATTTACTGTGTCATCATATTTAAGGACTCAAAATACAATTACAATGACATCTCAGCTTTTATGTAAATTGTGTGCTACTAATGTGTTGACTCTAGTCTCTTGTGCACATGCAACACAGGCTGCAATTCCTGTGGCTGAAGAGCAAGTTCTAAGGCACCTACTATTAAGCTTTGGATCAAACATCCATCAAACCAGCATCACAAGAAGTGGCAGTAGAATAAAGATCACCTGACAGTAGGGCTAGAGTAGCCAGTGGTTGGGTAAGGGGTGGCAGTCAACTTCAGGAGGTGAGACAGTGGTCAGCATTATTTAAGTTTGGGTCAGAAGGAACAATGTCACTGATGGCCTCCATGTTCAGGTGTCAGGCATGATAATCTTCAAATAGGGTGGCAGCCACCCTCCCTTGCACTTGGAAAGGGGCAAACATGCTTTTGAAAACTGGATTCAGCAGTTTCTTTTCCTTTTCTATTGAACTTGAAACCCAGGTGTTCTTTTTCCTTGCCATGTAGGGTGCTTAGTTATAACATGAAAGCTGCATGGCTGAATTTATTGACCTTTGCATCTCCTATACCTGCTAAGATACTCATTAAATCTCTAACCATTGACAGAACTTTCTGCTACACTTCTTAATGCCATCTTTGCTGGCTCAGTATCTGTTTTTGTATGTTTACATCACTTTGAGTCAGAGTCATTGAGTAATACAGCACAGAAACAGACCCTTCGGCCCAACTTGTCCATGCCAACCAAGATGCCCATCTAAGCTAGTCTCATTTCCCATGTTTGGCCCATATCCCTCTAAACCTTTCCTATCCACGCACCTGTCCAACTGTCATTAGAGGTTGTTATTGTTCCTACCTCAACTACTTCCTCTGGCAACTCGTTCCATATACGCACCACCCTCTGTGTGAAGTTTCCCCTCAGATCCCTTTTAAATTTTTCCCCTCTCATCTTAAACCTGTGCCCTCTAGTTTTAGACAAACCTACCCTGGGAAAAAGATTGTGATCATCTACTTTATCTACCTCTGTAAGATCACCCTTCATTCTCCTATGCTCCAAGGAATAAAGTCCTAGCCTGCCCAACCTCTCCCTATAACTCAGGCCCTCAAGTCCAGGCAACGTTCTCGTCAATCTTCTTTGCACATGTTCCTATAACAGAGTAACCAAAACTGTACACAATACTCCAGGTGCAGCTTCACCAGCATCTTGTACAACTGCAACATAACATCCCAAATCCTACACTCAGTGTCCTGACTGACGAAAGCCAGCGCGCCAAATGCTTTCTTCACCTCCCTGTCTACCTGTGATGCCACTTTCAGGGAACCATTTACTTGTACTCCAAGGTCGCTCTGTTCTACAACAGTCTTCAGGGTACTACCGTTCACTGTGAAAGTCCTACCTTGGTTTGACTTCCCAAAATGCAACACCTTGCACTTATCTGAATTGAACACCATTTGCCATTTCTTGGCCCACTTACCTAGCTGATCAAGATCTCCTTGTAATTCTTGATAACTTTCCTCATTGTCTATGATACCACCTATTTTAGTGACATCTGCAAACTTACTAACCATGCCTTGTACATTCTCATCCAAATAATTTACATAAATGATGAACAACAAAGGGCTCAGCACAGATCCCTGTGTCAGACCATTAGACATAGGCCTCCAGTCTGAAAAACAATCTTCTAGCATCACCCTCTGCTTCCTGCCATCAAGCCAATTATTTATTCACTTATCTAGCTCTCCCTGGATCCCATACGATCTACCCTTCCAGACTAGGCCTTCCATCTAGGATATTGTCAAAGGCCTTACTAAATTCCACATAGACAATGCCCACCACCCTACCCTCATCAATCCTCTTGGTTACCTCTTCAAAAAATTCTAACAGATTTGTGAAACACAATTTCTCATGCACAAAGCCATACTGACTATCCCTAATCAGTCCTTGTCTATCCAAATGCTGGTAGATCCTGACCCTCAGAATCCCCTCCTGTAACTTACCCACCACTGATGTCAGGCTCACCGGCCTGCAATTCCCTTGAAGGAACATTTTTTTTCTACAATGTATGTGCTATACAAAGGCAATTGACAAATGAAAATACATTCTGTATTTAAAATAAAACCAGCAAATTCTTGAATTACACAGCAGGTTCGGCAGCATCTGTAGAGAGAAAATCAATTAATGTTTCAGGTTGATGACCTTTCAACAGAACTGGGAAAATTTAGAAATGAAACAAGTTTTAAGTTGCATAAAACTATACTACTTGAGAAACAAAGGACTGCAGATGTGGAGTCTGGAGGAGAGGGGGTGGGGTGGGGTGGGAGGAGAGGGGGTGGGGTGGGGTGGGAGGGGGTAGGAAGGGAGGGGGAGGGGTAGGAAGGGAGGGGGAGGGGGAGGGGGAGGGGGTAGGAGGGGAGGGGGTTGGAGGGGAGGGAGAAAAGGAGAAAAAATTGGCAAGGAAAAAAATGAGGGAGGGTAGGAAAGGGAAGAAAAGAAGAGATATGGTGGGGGTGGGGGGGGGCTTCAGTTTACTTAAAGTGGGAGAATTTGATGTTCATGCCGTTAGGCTCTAAGGTCCCAAGACAGAAAATGAGGTGCTGTTTCTCCAGTTTGCGTTCTATTTGTTGAATGATGCAATAAGAGTAAGGGCATAACGTCACAAGAGCCCTTGGTGTAGGAAGTAATATACTGGCATGAATAGAGATTTGGCTAACCGGTAAGTGTGTCATTTCCAGGTTGGCAACCTTTGACTAGAGGTGTACCACAGTGCTGGGACTGTAACTGTTTACTATATATATTAATGACTTGGGAGGAAATGAAAGTATGGTAGCCAGATTTGTAGAAGACACAAAAGTTGGTGGGAAAGCAAGTTGCAAGGAGGATACAAACAGTTTAGAGAGATGGATAGATTGTGTGAGAAGGCAAAGGTGTTGGTAAATGGAAATATAATGTGAGAAAGCATGAAGTTGTTAATTTTCAAGGGAAGAACAAAAGAACCAAATATTATTAAAACGAAGAAAAACTGCATAAAGCTGCAGCACAAAGAGATTTAATGTCCTTTGCATGAAATACAGCAAACTAGCATACAATTAGAGCAGGTAACGGAAGACTGATGGAACTGGCCTTCCCTATTGGCTAGTGGAAAGGTTATTCCAAGGGGGTTGAACTATAAATGTACTCAAGTGTTACTGCAACTATACAAAGAACTATTGAGACTACATTTAGAGTAATGTGGACAATTTTTATCCCTCTAGTTAAGGAAAGATATTACTTCATTGGAGATGATTCGGAGTTCACCAGGATGATCCCAAATATGGAGGGATAATTCTACAAGGAAGATTAAACAGGTTGGACTCTGCTAAAAAGGTTGGTGTTCAGGGGAATGTGAGGTGATCATACTGAGACATTTAAGGTTTTTACAGGACTAGAAAAGATAAATGTTGAGAGGATGTGTTCCCTTGTGGAACAGACTGGCACTGGTCTCAGAGTAAGGGGGTGTCCATTTCAGACTGAGATGAAGAATTTTATCTTCTCAGCGGGCTGGGAATCTTTGGAACTTCTTACCACAGAGAACTCCGAGGACAGAGTCCTTGTGTATATTTAAGGTTAATCAGTAAAGGAAGCAAAGGTTACTGGGCAGGAAAGTGGATTTGAAAAATGTTGAAAAACGCTGCATAAAAATGCAGCAGGCTTGAGGGGCTGAATGGCCTATTCTGTTCCCACTTCTTATGGTTTTTGTCTTATGGCCAATGGCTTAGGTAAAGATTAATTCTCCAATGAATTGAAACTTCCACCTGAGGAATGGATGAGTAGCTACATTCTGACTACTTGAGTGACAGGAAGCAAGTATTTTCCAACACCAATCAAAGCAAATTCTCTTTGGGAGAAATTAGACAACATTCAATCTATACTTTGACTTAATTAATCAGGGATGTTCAGTTCACTGGAGAAAATTAGATACAGTTTTAGGGATCTACAATCCTGAGATGTACTCAAGTGTCAGCTATACAAAAACAGAAAATGTAGTGCCAACATTTTAGTAGGTTTGGTAGATCTAAAGCTAGTGTTGGAATGAACCTGGGAGGTTTTACTCAGGAAAATTGTACGAGACAACATTTCAGCTTCCAAGGAATTATAGAAAGTTATAAAACAGCAAAGGACCTATCAGGACATTGTTCCATGTCTTTAATTGGAATTATCTACCAATCAGGATGTACTTTTATTTCAAAACCATCCTTTCTCTTTAATTGTTTTGCTGTAAAATTTCTGACTCTATCCCATTTTAAGCTGTTTTGTATAATTACATTTTGGATAAAGGAAGACGTTTGACCCATCTCAGTTCATCTATCATAATTTTCATTCATCTTAAATTGTTATTAAACATGCTTCCAGAGACATTTCTTTTGTTCAGCAGTTATATGTATGAATCAAATTAAAGATGAAGAAGAATTTCCTGGTATCAGACACAAATTTCCCCTTTATTAATTTGAGACTTGTTCTACTCTGCCAGTTTTTTTCATTCTTTCCTAATAAATCAAACGTACCTTTCAAGTGCCTTGGTAACCAGTACCGAAATCAGTACTCTAAGTATCATAACCAGAGCATTATACAGTTTTGATCAAGACTTTCTTGTATTTTACAGTTTTGGCTCTGCAATTCCCCTTTCCTTTGGGTTCATTGATTGCTTCACTCATTGGATGGACATTCTGACTACCAAATCTTTGCTTTGATTTTGACGTGATGCTATTCATGAACAGGACGAGACCTTGATTTGGTATTTTTTGAAAACGTAAGTGGTTCAAATTGATCTTAAGTTTGTAGTTTACCATGAACTGGAAGTAAGACATTTCCCACACACTAGACCAAAATGAAAGATCAAAGAATTGAACATTACTGTTTACTTGAAGAAATGCAGCTTGACCAAAAGCCTTATGTCATCCAAAAAATAAGCACAGTAACAAAAATGGAGATATACATGACTATGCATTCGATAAGCAAAAAAAGTACTTCCAAACCTTTAAATGTTTACATGCATCAAAGGTGGGAGAATAGATTTATTTTACTTATGTGTTGGCATTTTATATGCTCAAAATCCAGAAATTCAAAGAAATAGATGTGACACAGAGCTGAATATCCTCTATTTAGAACATAGAACAATACAGCAAAGGAACAGGCCCTTCAGCCCACAATGTTGTGCTGAACCAATTACATTAGTAATAAAATGTCCAACTAAACTAATCCCTTCTGCCTGCACAATGTCCATATCCTACCATTTCCCTCACATTCATCCGCCCATCTAAGAGCTTCTTGAACACCCCTATCGTATTTGTGTCCACCACCACCCCAGGGTTCCAGGCACCCACACTCTCTGTGTAAAAAAACTTGCCCCACACATCTCCTTTGAACTTACCCCTTTTACCTTAAATACATGCCCTCTGGTATTTGACATTTCAACCCAGGGGAAAAGATACTGGCTGTCTACTCTATCAATGCCTCTCACAATCTTACAAACCTCTATCAGGTCTCCCCTCAGCCTCTGCCACTCCAGAGAGAACAACCCAAGTTTGTCCAACCTATCCTCATAGCACATGCCCTCTAATCCAGGCAGCATCTTGGTAAACCTCTTCTGCACCCTCTCCAAAGCCTCGCCATCCTTCCTATAATGGGGCGACCAGAACTGAATCCAATACTCCAGATGCGGCCTAACTAAAGTTTTATAAAGCTGCAGCAACCCTTCCAATTCTTACAAATTTCTATAGATGTACAGTGGAGAGCATTCTGACTGGTTGCATCACACCCTGGTATGGAAGCTCCAATGTACAGGATTGCAAGAGGCTGCAGAGGGTTGTAGACTCAGCCAACTCCATCACTGGCACAACCCTCCACATCATCAAGGACATCTTCAACAGGCAGCATCTCAAGAAGGTGGCATCCATCACTAAGGATCCTAACAATCTGGAAGATGCTCTCTTCTCATTACTACTATTAGGGAGGAGCCTGAAGATCCACACTCAATGATTCAGAAACAGCTTCTTCCCCTCTGCTATCAGATTTCTGAACGGTCCACGAACACTACCTCGTTATTCTTTTTTTTGCACTATTTATTTATTTTTGTCATTTATAATAATTTTATGTCTTTGCACTGTACTGCTGCTTCAAAACAAACATTTCATGTCATCTAAGTCAGTGATAATAATTCTGATTCTGAATAAACATGCCTTAATTCAAACAAAAACCTTACCTTAGGAGATGAAACTGGGCAGATGGGGTAAGTGGAGACACAAGAGACCGCAGATTTGATGACTGACAGTCCTGATGCAGGGTTTTGACCCAAGACATCGAAAGTTTCTTTCCTCCCACAGATGTTGCACGACCCACTGAGTTCCTCCAGCACATTATTGTTACTCCAGATGGGGTAAGAGTTGGTGGGGGAATAGTTTCAAGGTAGTTATGGAAAAGGATAAGGTTGGTCCTCAAGTTAAGGTCTTTAATTAGGGAGAAGGCTAATTTCAATGGCGCAAGGGAGGACCTGGCGAAAGTAGATTGGGAGCAGATGCCTGCAGGTAAAATGGCAGATGGCAAGCGGGAGTCTTTTAAAAGAGAATTAGTAAGAATTCAGGCCCAGCATGTCCCTATAAGAATGATAGGCAAAGACAGCAAGATTAGTGGACCTTGGATGTCAAAGAATATTGAAGATTTGATCAGGAAAAAGAAAGGAAACATGCCAGGTATAGGCAACTGGGATCAAGGAAATCTCTTGAGGAACATAAAGTGTTTAGGAGAGAACATAAGAAAGGAATTAGGAGGGCAAAAAGGGGTCACGAAATATCCTTGGCAGGTAAGATTAAGTAAATTCCCAAAGCCAGGAGCAAAAGGGTAGCTAGGGAAAGAGTGGGTCTCCTTAGCGACCAAAAGGGTAACCTATATGTGGAGCCAGGTGATGGCAGTGAGATCCCAAATTAATACTTCTCATCTGTATTCACCAAGGAGAAGGATATAGAAAATAGTGAGTTCAGGGAGGGAAACATGGATAATCTGGAGTATGTCAGTTTTAAGGAGGAGGAGATGTTAGCTGTCATAGGACACATAAAGGTTGATAAATCCCCAGGGCCAGATGAGATCTATCACAAGTTGCAATGTGAAGCAAGAGAGGAGGCAGCTGGGCCCTGATGGAGATTTTTGTATTTTCATTAACTGCAGATGTGTTGCCAGAAGACTGGAGGATAGCTAATGTGGTTCCCTTATTTAAGAAGATCTGCAGGGATAAGCAAGGTAACTACAGGCTGGAGAGCCTTACGTCACTGGTAGGGAAGTTATTGGAGAAAATCCAAAGGGATAGGGAATGATCAGATACAGTCAGTATAGCTTTGTGCAGGGGAAATCCTGCCTCACCAAATGGACTTTGATAAGGCATTTGACAAAGTTCTGCATGGTAGGCTGGTCCAGAAGGTTAAAGCACATGGGAGTCAAAGGTGAACTGGCTAATTGGATCCAAAATTGGCTTGGTGATAGGAGACAGAGTAGTGGTGGAAGGATGCTTTCCTGATTACAAATCTGTGACCAGTGGTGTACCATATACATCTGTGTTGACACCCATTTGTTGGTGATATATGTTATTGGATTGGATGTGAATGTAGTTGGAATGAGGAGTAGGTCTGCAGATGACACAAGTGCGAGCTGATGTTTGGGAAATCCAATAGAGGTAGGATATATACAGTAAATAGAAGGTTGCCAAGGAATGTTGATGAATAGATGGACCTTGAAGCTCAGGTTCATAGTTCCTTGGAAGTGGCAACACAGGTAGATAGGGTGGTGAAGATGGCATAATGCATGCTTGCCTTAATAGAATATAAGAGTTGGGACGTTATGTTGCAACTTTACAAAACCCTGGTTAGACTGCACTGCAGGAAGGATGTGATTGCATTGGAGAGAGTGCAGAGGATGTTCACCAAGATGTTGCCTGGATTGGAGAGACATTGAAAAGGCTGGGTTTGTTTTTCCTGGAGCGAAGGAGGCTGAGGGGTGACCTGATAGAAGTATATAAAATTATAAGAAAAATAGATAGGGTAGGTAATCAGAATCTTTTTCCCATGGTAGGGGTTGGGGTATTAAAAACAAGGTTTAAGGTGGGAGGAATAAGTTTTAAAGGGAATTTGAGGGGAATTTTTTTTTAAACAGAGAGTGGTTGATATCTGGAACTCGCTGACAGTGGAGGTGGTGGAATCGGATACAATCGCTAAGTTAAGGGGCATTTAGAAGGCACTTGAATACGCAAGGCATACATGGAAACAGACCTAAAGTGGGAAAATGGGATTAGGGTAGATGGGCAAAAGAGGTTGGCATGGATCTGGTGGACCGAAGGGCCTGTTTCTGAGCTGTACTACTCTATAATTCTATGATTCTAATGCTGATCATTTCCATGTTTCACGCCAGCTAATCTTAAGGACTCTATAAAAAATGCCATCAGCTTAGCTCAATTGCTGTCAAACTAGGGTGCTTCTTTTTCTAAGTACTCGCAAAGAAGTGAATTGAGGCTGCCCAGTTTCATTCCATTTTAATCCCATAGTATTGGTCTGAATTCAACCCTAGATCCCAAAGGCAAAAGGACAGCATGCAAATCCACTCCAGCAACCAGTCACTAGGCGTGATCATTTCAACATGCTTCTGATAAAGGTTATATTTAGAAACGTTTGCTATTTACTTGACCCGAAAACATGTGGACACAGTGTTTTTGAAATCCTGGATTAAGAACACACCAAATAAGTCAAACTGACAAATGTTTACACTTATCTCAGAGCAGCAGTGAGCAAGGAGATGCATACCAGAGAAGTTGTGTAACACAGTAATAATGTACTTAAAAAAAGACTTGTAAGAGCCGAGCACCAGTCATGCAATGTTGTATCATATTACTGCTCTGTGACAATGCCTATAACATGTTCTTGTTTGTGCTATGATACCGCATTCTCACTATGTGGCACTATTCTTGTTGGCACTGATTTTTGAGTGAGCACAAGCTTATAAATCAGTCAAAAAAGACTAAACTTGAAACAAAGTGTGCAAAACAACAACTAGCTGGTGATAGCAAAAGTGCTGGCACAGACAGATAATATTTATAAATTGCTTTAGCTTCATTCTCACTTTTTATGATGTCATCTGACCCTACCAGCTGCACTATAGCCTTCTAACTTTTTCATACTACACTATGAGAAATATGACTATTTTTCTCTATTTTCATTTGTTATAGGTCATTCAAAATCCACCTAGCCTACCCTCCCAAACTTTAGTGAGAAATTTATGTTGCTTATCTAATTTAAACATTTCCTTTTCAGGAATCAACTCAATCAATCAAACTTTGTGACTTACTAAGTGATAATTCAGAAAACATTATTACACTGTCACTGCACCATTAATTTCATATTCTGTTCTTTAACTGTTCAGTCATGTAAGGGGAGTGCACTCTGGGATATCAAAAGGTATCAGTTTCAAGCTGTATGTACTTTTCGCATGTTGAAGGATGGAATGCAAACAGTTCAGGCCCAAGATGTTTTAACCTCTGGGCCTCATTGTTTTTAGTGGTGCATTTCCCATCTGCTGTCATCAGAAATGGAAAATCTGTCCACTTTTCATGTGTGGTTTCTACTGGCTTTCACAGAGTAATTTAGAACAGGAATCCAGCACTTTTAAGGGAACATATCACTTTCCTGATATTGCTATCCTTAAGTGCAAGATAAGAAGACCATTGTAAGTAAACACAGGAGACCATTTGGCCTTTTGAGCCTGCTCACCACTCAATAACAGTATGGCTGATCCTGTACCTCATTAAATTTCCTGCCTGAATCCCATATGCTCTGATTCCCTTGTCCAAAAATCTATTGCTTGAAGATTCAGACATACTTAACAACTGAGCATTCCTTTGAGGTCGAGAAGTCCCAAAATTTGCACCAAGAAATTTCTCCTCATCCCAGTTCTCAAGGCCTGACACTTTATTTTGATATTGTACTCTTGTTCTAAATTTTCCAGCTGGGAAAAAAAACCTCTTGGCATTTCCCCTCTCCATCTCTCTTCAAACCTTATGTATTTCATTCTTCTAATATCCAGCAAGCATGAGCCAAACTTACTTTTAAATGGGCAGCTAGTGGGATTTAAACTCTTTCCTCATGGTTATCAGTCTCTGGACTGCTAGTCTAACAACTTAATCATGATCCCACTATACCCCTAGAATTAAGGGTTCAAATTCTCTGTAGCCTGTTCAGGTAAAAGAGAAGAACAGTTCTCTCTTTCTCATGACCAGAAGAAAGAAACCCAGAATGAGTACTCAGATAGCCTAGAGAAAGATGACAGGAACATAGCTCCTAGACCTGTTGTTAATATTTATTGGTACACAACTAGTCATAGACTTCCAATCAGAAAAACATCTTTCTACCACTACACTCCTCCTCCTGTCACCAAGCCAATTTTGGATCCAATTAGCCAGCTCACTTTGGATCCCATGTGCTTTAATCTTCTGGACCAGTTTATCCTGCAGGACCTCACCAAATGCCTTGCTCAGGTCCACATAGACAACAGGTACCACCCTGTTTTCACCAATTTCCTTTGTTAGAATCAACTAGTGAGACAGGATTTCTCCCTCACCAAGCAATGTTGACTCTCCCTAATCAATCACTGCCTTTCCAAATGTATATGAATCCTAGAATTTTCTCCAATTATCTCTCTACCACTGATGAAAGGCTCACTTTAACATAAACTGCTTATGTCCTTATGTCCCCGATCTTGGGGACTTCAAGGCAGAGACTTATCTGAGAGGGTGGGCTGATGAGGTACACCTTCATGCATCTCATAAAATGTTCATTTAAGCGATTTGGAAAGGTTGTCATCTGCCAATGCCAGACCAGCTCTCACCCCTCCTCAAGAGCAAAAGACCATACAGAAGGACATCTTGAGGGAAATCTTCTGAGGAGAAAACATCATCTCTTCCATCCTTACCAAGTATCAGCACAAGCATTGACTCTCCTGAACCTCTGACTACTTAAATAATTGAGATTCACCTTGAGGTCAAGAGACCGTGAACAGATAGTGAAGTAGTTTCAACCAGATCCCTCAAAGGTAAGGACCTCTCCTATCTCTGTTGAGGATTGAGACTTCAGTGGCCCAACAATGAAAAGAGAAATGTTGGCCTCACACAAGCCATTCACCTCACTCTTAAGGAATTTTACAACTTAACTATACAAATGGAGAAGTTTGCTTTGAAGTTGTGTGGTATTGTCTCATGTGGCATTAGATTTTGTAGTTTACCTTGAAGCACCTGGTCTACTCCATTTAGGCTTTCAAAGGATTCAACATTGTAGTATCTGTACCTTTGGTGAACTGTAACAAGCTACCATCAGACTTGGAACTTCAGCTTGAAGTGACTGGAAAAGAGGCTGTCAGGGCATCACTGCAATCTGCTCTCCAGCAAATAACGATGAGCCGCACCTCATAAGCATGTCAAGGGCAGGTACTTAATATCTTCTCATGATTTCAGCTTACTCCCTCAACAAACTCAGTCCCTGTGCCAGAAAACCAGCTGAGCTAAATTGCTTTGGCAGCAACTAAAGCACCACACTCTGTAGGCAGGCCCACACTGGCTCAAGTATCCAAAAAATGCTGGCCACAAGCCACAGCTATGCTCCACCTCTTTTGCTAAGACCACTGGAATAGGCAGTAAACCTTTTAATAATTATACTATTGGTTTTAATAATTAAACTATTGACTGACAATTAATTGATGAATACAAATAAATTGTTTCATTAATTACCTTTATTACATTTGGTGAGCAACAAGTTTTAAAGCAGATTTGCACAGCTAGTGGAGCTACTTCCTCACAGCTCCACCAGCCTGGGTTTGATCCTGACCTCTGGTGTTGCCTGTGTGGAGTTTGCATGTTCTCCCTGTGACCATGTGGGTTTCCTCTGGGTGCTCTGGTTTCCTTCCACATACCAAAGACATGTGTTGGTAGGTTAATTGGCCACTGAAAATTGCCCCTAGTGCATAGCTAAGCGGAATAATCAGGTACAGCTGATGGGAATGTGGTGTGAATAAAATAAGTTCTGGTAGGATTAGTGTAAAAATGCCTACTTGACAGGATCTTTGGCCCACCAAATCTGTGCAACTGTTTCCATGCTGTACCTTTCTATGACATTCTATGTTTGAATTGTCCATCCATTTCATAAGAAAAGTTGGTTAAATGCTATCAATGTTCTTTAATGCAATTTCAGGGCATAGTGAAAGGGATAACAAGGACTACAAATAAAGAGGGGCTTTGTGTCACAGGTCAGGAGCAGGATTCAGGCAGGGGTCATTACTCCTCCCTGGCTTATCTAGCTATACTAAAGTCTTCTCACCCTACTTCTACTTCTCATCACTTCAATCAATTCTTCCTCATCAGACAACTTTTCCTATTGCTTTGTTTTCTCCAGTCCTCCCTGTGTTGACGTTTGCTGCAGTTTGCACTGCACTATAATGATACAGCAAACTTTGAGTGGTTTATTGTGAGTAGTTCCGATACCCATCCAAGAACCCAAATTTTGTATCAGGTCTGTGCTCAAGACTAGTGTTGGCCACGCACAGATTATACTAGAGCTGTCCTGGAGTGGTGGTGTTATGGAGGTATTTCAGGAGCCAAAGCACCAGCAGGAAAGCCATTTCACAATCAGCTCCCCTCACCTACCTTCTAACAAGTCTACCTGAAATTGATTTTAAGACTGTGGCTCATCCTCATCCTCTTCTTCCATCCAAAGCAAAAATGATGTTCTGAGCGTTATTGAGATAAGGTTTTTAAAAAAAAGCAAAGAGCCTGCACGCTCAAAAATCATTTGGAAATCCACCAAACAAAAAGTGTGCAGATTCCCATGACCTTGTTCTTTGCAGCCCTTCTCCTTGAAGTACTGTTTCCAGTCAGTCAACAGTACCTAAGATCAATTCTCACAAAATATTGCTCAGGGGTTGATTCTGGCTGCCCAGTTCAAATCACATTGGGTTCCTAAAGAGGCAGTGCCCCTGATGATTGATGCTTACATGCATTTGCCAGACACTGCCTTTCTTTCTGCAGATGCTTCAGTTAGCTGTTAAGATACTGTCAAGCAAAATTATAGTGGGTCAGTTACTTCAATTGATTGTAGTTTAATGAGGCCATGTGGCCTACCGTTTAGAAAAATACCATATCATAGATGTGCTCTTTGGAGACTAGGGTAAAGCAGAGGAAATTTTAACATTCATAGCTGTCCTGAATTGTTTAACACCAAAACAGGTATGAAATAAAAATTTGTTTAATTTCCAAGTACTTGGAAGTCTCAGCCTGTTTATACCATAGAGTAGAAAAGAGAGATTATAGCTAATGTAACTGGAGGTCAGCATATATCAGGAGAATGTCTTGACAGACTTTTGAGGTGAATAAGAATGAGGTGTCTAAATATGGCAGAAAAAAAGATCTGAGTTGAAGGGGCAAAGCTGGGATTTTTAGACTATGTGGTAAGATTTGAATCAAGAAAGTCCAACCTCAGTAAGGGATACAAAATCATATTAAAAATCTTTACAGTCATATTGTTAAAGGAAGAGTTAAAGGCAGTGAGAGATGACAGCAAAGGTTGACTTGAACGGAAACATAAATGATAGATTAAGTTTGAAAAGAAAACTTTGAAAATTGGATGAGAAGAATAGTTTACAAATTTTTGAAAAGATTTAGGAAAATAAGTAATGATTGATAACTCAGTGCTCATAGGGAAAGTGCAAAGAAAATTTACAAGGATGTTTCCATGGGTGGAGAATTATAGTTATGAGGAACAAACACCAAAGTTGGGGTTCTTTTCTTTGGAAAGCAGAAAGTAAGGGAAGATTTAACTGAAGCAAGATTTCATTGAGATGTCTAAAATTGAGAGGCCGAGACAGGGTAAACAGAATCTCTTATTTCCCTTACAGAGAGCAGTATCTAGGGGCCATAGGTTTAAGTTAGTTGGTATGAGGATCAAAGGGGAACTGAAAGAAAAGTTATTTCTCTCAATGAGCTGTGGGGTTTGGAAGTTGTTGCCTGAAGGATGATGAGGGCACATTCTCACTATACTTCAAAATAAACCTGGATGAACACTTGAAGAGTCATAACTTGCAGGGGATCTACGGAGCAAGATCTGGGAAATGGGAACAACCTGAATGGTCCATTTTTGGTGCATGGATGTGGTATAAATTACCTCCTTCTGTACATAAATTTCTATAATTCTTTTAGGAACTTTATGAGCAAGGCAAGAATTTGGCAACATTGATTAAAGAAACAATCTGAGAAGTGATGATTGGTTAGGAGGATGAACAAATGACATTGTATGGACTGAGTTAAAGAACAAAGAAGGATATAATGGTGACACAGGAGTGGTTAAAATACCACTTTTTGTTTTGCAGTATACATTAATGATTTAGACCTAAATACAGTGCGTCTGTTAGATAAATTTATGAATGATAGAAAACTTGGCTATGAGGTAGAGAGGAGTAAAGATTTTGACTTCAGGAAGATACAGCTGTCCTGGTCAGTTCGGCTGATACTTGGCAAACATTAATTCATTCAGAGAACTGTGTGTTATGTTTCTTCTTCATCACGAGACAAACTTGGCGTGGGTTTGACATCTGAACATTTATTAAAACAACAGACTTGCAATAGACAGGCTGGCTGCTTCCCCCCGCTCCCCCCCCCCCCCCCCCCCGGCTCTTTCCAGCCACTTCCTGTTTCCCCATGTGACCCCTTGCATTGCCTACTGGGAACTGTAGTTCTTTATTATAACTACATAACAACACACTGTGAGATAATACATCTGGAGACTTACAGCAAGGAAAAGGAGGGCGTTAGTAGGTGTGGAGGAACAAAGGGATCCTGGTGTGCATTTCAAGGAGAAATGAGGAAAAACCTTTTAACCTGGATTCAGAAGGTGATAGAGTCTGGAACTCACTACCTGAATGGGTGGTAGAGGCACAAACCCACTTCACCAATATTTTGATGTGTTTTTGAATAGCAGTTAACTGCACAGCTCTGAGGGCCGGATTTAACTGGGTAGCTCTTTTTCAACCAGTACTAGCACAATGGGCTAAATGGCCTCCTTCCGTGAAATACATTTTCATTGATCCTTCCCACCCAACCAACTGGGGCTACTGCAACAGAGAGCGTCATATCACAAGGAAAGGGAGAGATTATAACGTCAATTTAAAAAGATTTTTAATTGAGAATTGGTTGGAGAGCCCAGAGAAGTTTACCTTGGTGTTAAATTGAAGCATTAGTACAGCCAAAATGATGGAATTGTCCCTCCAGTTGGCCGTAAAAAGTCCATCAATCGGCCTATTTCTGGCCCAGGCCTTTTACATAGGACCTCCGGGATATAACCAGCAGGCGGACTCCACGCCACTGCTGAGTGGCTTCCAGCAGGTTCCCCCCTCCCCCCGACCTGACATTACCTTCCACCCTCTCCTTGGCCGTGAGCGAAGAGACCGGCCGGCCCGCCTTCACCGCACCTCCTCCAGCGGTGCACAGCGGCACCTGCTGGTCGGCGGCCGCGGCTCAGCCCCAGGCCCGGCGGACAGCGGCGCGGCACTTGCCGAGGAGCCGAGAGAAACCCCAATTAAAACGAGCACCGAAGGCTCGCCGTGAAAGCCGGGGGATCTCGCCGCTCTGGGTGAGGTTATTCGTTCAACAAGTTTGTCGACTCCGAGGGGTGGGTGTACTAAAATAAACAACGCGCTTTCTGCATTTGGCACCACTCACAGGGCGAGCAGTAAAATAAAGTAGGTTTAGGGGCTGAAAACATTGTGCTTCTGTATTTCGAGACAAACTAACTTGTCCCCAACAAATAGGCGTGATTTGTGGGTACGACCTTTTGAACAAAGTCGAACTAGTTTCATAGCAGTTCCAAATATACAATTTTAATGAATTCGATGGATCTTGAATTATTTTTATTCTGTAAAACCGTAGTTAATAGTTAATCATGGATACTCAAAGGATGTTGTGGATGTACATTCACCTTGGATTCCTTGAAGATATAATTTCTTGACTCTTCAATCATATTCTGTGTTCATTCTTCAACAATTGTGAGACAGACATCAGGAGTATAGGCAAAGTCCTAATCGCCCTTACCATTTTACACTGAGATAAAGTGGTCAATGGGATCCCATGTGAATTTCTCGTTTAGGCTTAACAATGTAATTCTTGGAATCACAATCTTTGCAATCTTCCATTTTCTCATCTCTGACTTGCTTGGTGGACTTAGCACTGAACTTTTCTTCACAGCATGTGCTGCGGTCTGCCTTGTTTCAACTCCCTTTCTTCCCCCTTTCATTCCAGATTTGGCTTATCCAGACTGAGATGTGCTCTAAATTATCTGTGCATCAGCATTAATGTTGGAGTGGATCTGCTTGTGGTGTTGATTTGTGGCTTAGAAAAAGAATCTGTGAATCATTGCTTCATTTTAAGGCCCGATCTGCCTTGCATGACTTACTTCCTCAGTCCTTTCACTGTATATACTGATTTCTCAGCTTCTCTATTTGAGGTTGCATGATAAGGTGCCGTGAAGGAACATTTGATTCTGTTTTGTTTCACAGATTTTTAAAATTCAATTGATCAAAATTGCAGGCTGTTATATCATTTTAACATTATCTGAAACAATCTGCTTGGCATGTGTCACCAAAATGGACCCATGTCCCACACACTATGGGATAATCAGTTTTAAATGACTGTCCACCAAATACCAAGATGTTTCTTCTAGTAGTCTTTATGAACATGCTGGAATGGTCTTGGTACCTCTTGCACATTAGGAATGGTGCTCTTGGTGGCTGCTGTTGCTGTCTTGGCAGTCTGTAGACTTGCTGGCAAGTTCTTCCATTTGCTCTTCTTTGGCTATGCTGGATCAGGAAACAGACAAGGATCTACTCACTTCATGTTAGCGATGCCCAAAAGTCCTGAATGAAGCTCCTTCATTATTATGCTTTTGGGTATCACTGCTCTATGGCTCTATTATTGGAATCCTGGTTTGTGAACAGGTTATAAGGTCTTTGATAGAAAGGCTTTATATTCTCATCCATATATTCAAAGGTCACCAATCTGAAACAATAAATCTTTTTCTCTCTCCAAAGATACTGCTCGAAGTGCTGAATATTTCAACCACTTTTTTATCTCAGATGTCTAGCATCTATATATTGCAGAGTTTCAACTTGTACAACCTACTCCTTTTGTGGTTTTCTGTTAAAAACGTTGCTCTTGAATTTTGCAGTGAATGAGTCAATTATGACTTGGAGTTTAGCCTCCAATGTGTGCATACAAAAGTGCCCTTTAAGCTCTTGTATGTTGACAGAATTGTGCTCACCAATACTCTTCCTCAGTCTTGACTTGTATCCTCCAGCATGGTATCCCAGTGTTATATTGTTGTGAGAAAGGTTCTTTTGGATCTTAAAGATAGAGATCTGGATACACAGTCTTTGTACTTCAAAAAGGAGAATTTTTATTTACAAAGACAGATGCAGGAACAGAATGGAAAGGAACAAATGCACACTCGCACACTCTCAAGCAGGAGATCACGAATGTGGAGGGAATCGCAACAGGGGGTGAGGTACACACAAAAACACACACACACACAATAACTGGTTACAAATGATCAGGGAATAAACAATACAATGTTTGAACACCCTGATATTCTGGACAAACATTGGCTCTTTGGTCTCAGGAGTCCTTAACTAACTGCCCTGAAGTAGTGCACAGCTTACCTCAACATCCTCAGAGACAGAGAGAGAA
This sequence comes from Pristis pectinata, assembly GCF_009764475.1. Classification (NCBI taxonomy): domain Eukaryota; kingdom Metazoa; phylum Chordata; class Chondrichthyes; order Rhinopristiformes; family Pristidae; genus Pristis; species Pristis pectinata. The sequence continues at coordinate 119,639,573 of NC_067407.1, forward strand.
CCAAACATGCAGCACTTTTATACTGCTGGGGGGCTGGGTGGTCCAGCAAGGGCAAAGGTGTTTTAAACGGGCCAATGGTTAGGTGTGCCCAGGACAAAGGTGCTCGCACAGAGCAATCCAAGTGGTCCAGCAAGGACAAAGGTGTTTACCTAATGGGGTGGAGCCAAACCTTGATTGACAGTGGTGTTGCTTTCGGCCATGTGCTCAATGGTGTCATCCCAGCCAGAGGGGTCAGTGTTGTCATGGTCACATGAAAGCCATGACCTTTTACACTACATATATGGTGAGAGATGGTGCTCCGTACTACTCTACCCATGTTACAGTAAATGACCCATGTCCAGCAATGCAGTATACCTGCATCTAGTGCTGGAGCTAGAGCTGGAGCTGGATGTGAAGTCAGACCCAGAAGATCAGGTCCTTGGGTATTTGATCCCGGTCCTGAGCGCAGGATTGGGTAGGTCCCAGGAACCTGGTATCAGCATCAGGTGAGCACACAGCAAGGCAAATCAAGCTCTACCTTCAGGCTACCGCAGCAGCCTCCATAGTGCTCTTCATAATCCCCAAGCACTTCAGTCTGATGACATCACACGCCTTTTAACAAGTTGGGGCTATCCCTATGACTCCTGGGAACTGTCAGCAATTCTGTGGCTGAGACATCTAGCAAGGCCTTATGAGCCTGTAGGAACAACAGGCGCTGATGGGCCACATGAACCCATTCTGTGGGCTGGATGTTGTATCCATTGGTTTATCCTTGCACTCAAGAGGCTATGTGCCCTCTCTTTTAGCAGTTGTAGCAAGCTGCTGCTCTGTACTGGTGTACTTATGATGGATGATCATTACAACAAAGGCAGCTTTTTTTGCTAGTATCACCTTTTGCAGCAAACGTGCTAATATTACGTGCTTAGAATTAGAGGTATTTTGCTTACTGCCATTTGTCTATAAACCACTGTAACCACATTATGTACTAGCTGAAATTCTTCATAGATTTTAGAAGCCATTTCCTTTGATGTGGCTATTTTGCATGCTCGTATTACAGTCCCATTAAGGTCAAAGATCTTACCTGTTTAATAATTTAGATTGATTATTCGCATCTGGTAAACCACACGTAAGCTTGCCCTGCAGCATTTGATTCCAGAACTTTCCAAACTTACGGTATTGAGGCAGATTCTTCAACACAGCTGTATAATTACCAATGGACTTGTCTTTAGTTTCTGGTTCTAACCTTGCAGCTTTCTACAATCTCTAAGAATGCTGGATTGTGCAGATCTGAAATCTCTTTATCACTTCATCAAATGAACATCCTTTTGTGATACCAGGCACTCTGTATATGTCTGAGGGCATCTCCATTGGTAAGATTGCTTTCTTATCCTCTCTTATCTCTCTTATGCCTTCATTTGGAGGCATGTTTTCAGCCTCACCCTTAATTTTAACAATATAATTTTGCCTAAAAGGCAACTACATTTACTCTGCACAAAACAGGAGGGCTCACATATTTTATCATAAGAACAAACATTCCCTCTGTATAGTTGGAGTGGGTTTGAGCTGACATCTTACACCATTCCTGGTTTAACAATTGCAGTGCAATTGCACAAAAGTTTACTTCTGAACTTGATGCTGAACTTGAACCTGTTGCTTCAAATCTGCACATTAAAGTTACTATGACCAATTGTGAGTTTCAGCATCTCCCTCCCACCACAGGTATGTAGTCACTCAAGGCATTTTGATCAGATTTAATTCTTTTCCTTCCTGTGCTTTTCCCCAATGTGGCGTATGTATCCGTGTGGGTTCAGTCTGTAGTGAAATGACATGTCGAGAGGGCAGAGAATACACTTGAATGAGAGAGAACTCCCAAGGTTTGTCTGGTTTATTCAAAGGTCTTCTTAGACTACACATAAGGGTACACACTGATCATGCAGTGAGACCACACTTATTTACAGACACGACACTGCGCTTTTTATTATCATATGTCAGAAACAGATGTTAAACTGTTGGGTAAGGCAGTTTATATTTTAAAACCAATCCAAATGAATAATTTCAGTGCAAGTATTTTGTAGTTTTGACACTTAATCTACAATTTTTCATGTATTGCCAACTGATTTTAAATATGGTCCAAAATAATTCTATTGAATATAGTAAGGGAAATAAAAATTTATGAGGTAAGAATCAAATTAGCACCACAGATGTTTAGTATTACTTGTAGCCCAGCTCACCTGTTATCACCCCCCTCCCCATGCATTGCTGCTTTACGTGTCTGAGCTTCACATCACAATTGAACAATTTTGATGATAGTAGAACTGATTTTCAAGAGAAGGAAAAAGATATGGTGGTGAGGGGTGATGTGTTTTTTTAAAATCTTACTTCAGAGAAAGCAAATCTAAAGTGAGGGAGTACTGTTTTTAATGTAAATAAAAACACAAGATGGTGGAAGCACACAGCAAGTCAGGCAGTACCAGTGGAAAGAGAAACAGAGTCGAAGACCCCTCACCAAAACTGAGAAAGTGAGAAAACGGATTATTTTTAATTTGCAGAGTGGTTTGGCAAGGAATAGATAGGACAAAGGAAGTATCTCGTAGAGGTGAGGCCAGGGTTGCTGAGGTAATCCTGATGTTAATGGAACCTTTCTGTTAATCCATTAATGAGGACAGTTAGAGAATGAGAGGCCATGTTAAAGCTGTGAAATGCAGGTCAGAGCTGTTGCTGAAACCTGAAATCAAAAGGAGAATGGTGGAAATAGCCATCAGACCAGGCAGAGTTGGTGGAGTGAGAAAAACTGAATTAAAATTACTAGTGGATAACCTTGTAGCAGAACCAACTAGTTCTGATCCAAACATAAAAAGCGAATTATCTGAAATTGTCAAATTCCATATTGAGTTCCAAAGGCTGCGACGTGCCCAGACAGATGTGGTTCTGTTCCTCAACCTTGGAACAGTACAGGACATCACAAACAGAGTGTGAGAGGGTTGGAATGAAGTTCTGCTGGAAGTGTGTACACCAAGCCTGATAAAGTTCTGGTCACCACGTTATAGGAAAATTGCTATTGCACTGAAGAGGCTGCAGAAGAGATTTGCCAGGACCAAGCAAGGAAAAGTTAAACCATGAAGAAAGTTTGCACAAGTTAGGATTGTTTTCTTTTGACAGAGGAGGCTGAGAGGAGAATTAACTGAGATGTATAACATTATCAGGGCCTGAATAAGGTAACAGGGAAGAAATTATTACCACTAACAGAGGTGTCAAAAATCAGCAGAGGAAGAAATTTCATTTCACTCAGAGGGTGGAAGGAGCCTGGATTTCACTATCTGAAATTGTACAAGATGTGGAAACCTGACCAGATGTAAAAAGTGCTTGGATGTGGACTTGAAGAGCTGTGACCAGTGGGACCACAGACCTGGTACTGGAAGGTGGGACGAGATTGGGTAGTTCTTAACTGAGCTGAATGACCTCTTTCAGTGTCATAAATTGTCTTTGATTTTCTGTGAACCCTTAAAAATGAAGATTATCTTTTAAAGTTGCAGAACTCGAATAACTAAAATCTTATGCCTGATTTTTCTGAACGTCTGTTTGTAGAATTTATGCTTACGGCACAGTTGGAAAGTTTAGAATCTACCAGTGTTTGTCCATTGAAGGAAGTGAAAAAATGAATGCAATTCAAAGGGCCTTTTCGAATTGGCAGGTTGCAGTATTTTGAACAAGGGATATGCATGTATCTTTGTCTCCCCCTCTGTTCATCTGTATGTATGCCATTTTTTATGCTTTGCCTTCTACCTCTTTACAAAGTTTCAATGATTTCCAGATTCCGTATTTCCTTATGACATGGAAGGAAGTCATTTTGGCCCACTAGATCTATGCCAATTTAAAAAGCAATCCAAATCCCTAGGGCGAATTTACAATGGCCACTTAACCTATCAACCCGCATATCTTTGGGATATGGGAGGAAACTGGAATGCCCAGAGAAAGCTCATGTTACCTCAGGGAGAATATACAAACTCCACAGAGTGATATGAAGATTGAACCCAGGTCACTGGAGCTATGAGGCAGTGCCTCTACTAGTTGTGCTACTGTGATGCCCACAATTCATTAAGGAAAATACATTCAAGGCACCTCAAATAACAAAGGAGACCTTGCACCCTCACAGTATCCAAGGTATCATTCAGGCACAAGTGCCAGACATTAACCATCTTCAGAAAGAAAGAATCTAACCACACCCACCCATGACATTTAATGGCATTAATATTGCCAAGTGGCCCACCCAGAGTTTGCCAATAACCATAAATTTAACTGGACCAGCCTCATAAATGCATTGGGGTCCAAAGCAGGTCAGAGGATGGGTATTCTGTGGTAAATGAGTCCCCTCTTGACTCCCCAAAGCCCTTCTACCATAAGACATGAGTACGAAGAGATATTCTCCTCTTGCTTGGATGGGTGAAGCTTGAACCATTGAAGAAGGTTGACTGCATCCAGGACAATGCAATTCATTTAAGTAGCACCCTATCCACCACCTGAACAATCACTTTCTCTTCTGTTATTGTTGTTGTATAAACATCAACAAAATGCACTGCAACCACTTGCCAATAGCGATGGTCAGCTATGAACAGAAACTTTCAAAAATTGAAATTCTCAATTCCTTTAAACCTTCTTATTGTAGACCAGCAATTAGTTTTACACAAGATGCATAGGAGTATAAAGTTCCTGATTCTAGAGATAATTGCAGATTATACTACATGGAATCCTGAGATAACAGCTGCAAGACTCGGTTACTCAATGCAAATTATGTACATGCGGGTATGAAGGTGATGTTTTTTAATCAGCATTTGCTGAAAATGACATGGTAGCTGCTTGGTACTTTGTGCACCTAATTATTATTCTTGGTTGGACCTGGAAAATTAATATTACAGATTTATATGATACCAGTTAAAGAAGGGAAAGGCCAGGAGTTTAGCTTGGATTATAATCAATCCAGATCAATCCATTGAGATATTCTGGTGATGGACAATTACATAATAACTTAGGAACATAAGAAACAGGACCTGGAGACATAAGAGATTCTGCAGATGCTGGAATCTGGAGCAATACACACAAAATGCTGGAGGAACTCAGCAGGTCAGGCAGCATCTATGGGGGAAAATATACAGTTGACATTTCGGGTCACGAGTTCCTCCAGCATTTCATGTGTATTGAAACAGGAATTGGAATAAGTCATTTGGCCCCTTGGGGCCTGTCTCAGCAATTCAATGAAATCATGGCTAATCTGACCTTCCTGTCTGTTTCTGACAACCCTTGACTCTGTTGTTGTCCAAGTACCTGTCTTTTGAGACTTTGAACGTATTCAATGATTTGGCCTGCAACAGCTTCTTGGGATAGAGAAGGCTGAAGATTCACAACTCTCTGGAAGAGACTCTCACGCTTTTCCACTCACCTTTTCATCATCAGAAAATCTGACAACAATACATTTGATCTCTTCATCTCAGTCATTAATATAGATTGTAAACAGCCGAGGTGCAACAGTGATCTCTGTGATGACTAATCGCCACCAAAAATAGGAGTTTTGCTTGAGTCTTCTCATCTTAGTCAAAAGGGCTGAATTCAACATGGATCAAGGATGAAGCTTATTTTTCCAAAAAAAAGACTGCGTGTATATATTTGATGAGGTATAGATTTCAGACAGTTTTAGCAGAAGTGATCTGGAAAACCTTTGAAGTAAAACTCTACAAATGCTGGAAATCCAAAACAAAGACAATGCTCAGGAGGGTCAGATGGCATCTGTAGATGAAAGTAAGAGTCAGCGTTTTGGGTCAAGGGCTGCTCATCAGAACTGGAAAAGTGAGAAACATTGAATTTATCAATTTCAGGTGGCATCTTTCTCCACAAATGACTGGACCTCTCTGTTCCAGTTAGTTTATTTTTTTTCTCTTTGTTTCTAACTGCTGATACTGAAAGTAATTGTTACTTTGACGAATTTGGTCTGCATCCCTCACCGATATTCCCTCTGTTCTCTCCATTTTCTGTTCTTGACAACTTATAACAGACTTAAAGACATTCTTGTCTTCTCATTTCTCCAGTCTTTCTGAAGGATTCTTGACTACCTCTCCAGATGCAGCATTTTCTGTTTTTGTTTGGAAAAATGTTAATACTTGCTTCAGTAAGCAAAACATGACCACAGTTTCAGAGGGTTTGCAACATGCAAGCACACACGCACGTATGCATGCCTGCGTGTCAGCAGGAAACCCTGACCAAATGCACACCTCTGTTCAGAGGGGTTAAAATATGTGAAAACTTGTAACAGGATGTGCAGGTACAATTTAGTTTCTATTTTGTAGTTGTATATTCTTTCACTTTGTTTAAATATTATTTAACAGTTAAATAGGGGAGCCAGGATGTAAAGTGTTTCTTAGAGCATACAAATTCCTCTAGAAAACAAGCAGAGAATCCTGAAATGCAAAACTGAGGTGTACAGTGGCACCACTGGTCAGTGAGTATCATTACAGCTCATGAATGAGATGCAAGTACAGTATGCTCAAAGAAACCAATAATGGAACTAGTTGACTATTAATGTGCAGAGGATTATCAATTTTTGTGCATATTTTTCAAATACAGCACAGTTGTTGTGGGAAAATTATTTGCCTGTGTTGTCCTGGCCAGTGTGCAGATCCTAGCTGAGTGCACATCCCAGATCTCTGAGTGGTTTTGGAACCAGGAGATCCACAATGGGTATATTGTCTCAGTTCAGCAGTTGCCAGAGAAACACCATGACCAAAGAAGACAATTATATGTTGCCTCGTTAGGCTTTCGATTGGGTGAATAGGGGAATTTACCGGTGGAGGGTGTTTTTTTCCCCACAACAGAGTTGATAGAAAGCTGCCCACCTGAGAGTCGAGACACAAGTGCACCGTGTTGTCCTCAGGGAGTTGTTCATGCCGACAATGCTACAATGGCTTCTGACACCATGTAACCCTCCAGCAGCTGGTAGACAGACTCTCTCATACCTGCAAGCAGCTGGACTGACCATCAATGTCAGTCCAGGACTCAGCCAGCAATTTACACTAATAATGTGTAAATGAAAGTAGTTGACATCTTCATGCATCTGTTTCCATGATCACCAGCAATGTGTCGCCTGGTGTTGACATCAATGTGTACATTGCCAAAGCTGCAGCAGTATGTCCAGGCAAAACAAGGGGGTGTAGGCTTACAGGAACCTGACAGAGAAGTCTATCAGGCCTGTGACTTTGTACATCCATCGACAGTAGCCAAGGGCTATACAATGTAGTCAAGGTATCAGAAAATACTTAAATAAAAATGGAAAATGCTGGAATCACTAGGTAGGCCAGGGAGTACCTAGGGAAAGAGAAACAGAGTTAACATTTCATGTCCTACACCCTTGGTCAGAACTGGGAAATGAGAAAACACTTCACAGTTTTCACCTTCACTGTCTTAAACACATCCTTAGGATCTGGATGGGAGAAAATCAGCAACCTAAAGGTGCTGCAGCATTCTAAACTCTTCAGTATATCTGTGCTCCTAAGCCCAATGACATTTGTGGTGTATTGGCCACATTCCTTGAACTGATGATGGCTTTATTCCCAAAGACGTTCTGTGTGGTGACCTGGACACTAGATTACAATTTGCTGAATGTCTGTACTTGCCTGACAAAGACAACTAATTGAGATCCAAAGGTGACAGGCAGACAGTTGGGAAAATGGCCACCATAGGTCAGGACTTCTGGGTGTTGCCTGCTCAAGAGGACATTGGGAGAAGCAATGAGAAATTATTCAGATGGCTAAGAAGAGGCCCAGAGAAAGTAAAGGCCAGCAAATTTTATAGCTTCTCAGCACACTGCCTTCATCTGTAGCAAGTGTGGCAGAGATTGCCATACTGGAGTAGGGTCCTGACTGAGACCTGATGACATTCAACCTGAAGACGGCCACCAAAAGGCATACCATCATCCTACAGGATGAGAGGCTGCTACTAATGATACATCTTTGGTCACATTGCTCACTGCAATATACAGAGAGGTATACACACAGTTGAATATTCTAAACATTTTACAAGAAATGGAATGCTGCTTACACTTGGAACTTGGTTATGGATCAAGACATAGACAATGTCATCTGCAGAATTGTTGATATTATTGAGGAAACTGGACAGGCACTTGGCACCTCTGTAGGTCCTGTCCAACTAATAGACACCGCCTGGGTGTTCGGACATTTTACCCACACATTGATCATAATTATATTGAATTCACAGTCAATGTATGCATCTTGTGTTCAGATTGTTAAGTGATTTTTTTTTCAGCTTTATTGTGCGGTAATTCAATGTACAATAATTTGAACTAATTATACTTGGCTGGAACCAAGTTAGCTGTTCTGGACAAATATGAATGTACTGCAGTAGATACTTGGGTGAATAAAATGATACCTTATTTCATTTTAATTAAGATTATGCTCATGAACATGAAGTGTTTAGAAGTGACATCAAATATTCACTGTGTTGAATACTGCACATTTGATTCAAAATTATTCTTTGTTTTCTTACCAGTTCTCCCCTCCTGTCTGAATCCAATTCCTAAACCTGCACGTAGGAAATTAGATGACATAAATTATACAAGATTATTCTGTGAGGGTAAATTATATTTTCATTGCCCAGTGGAGTGATAATTCACACAAGTGACAAAAAAAGATCACACATGAGTGAACTATTACTTGACAGTTGTCAGCAATGCACACAACAGTCTCAAATGCCTTTAGAGGCTTCAGTGAGTTTATCTACAGAACAAACACAGAATCTGACTGGAAGTAGTCTGTTTGGGATGTTTCTTCTCCTCATACCAAAGACCTTGTATAATTCATTCATGTCTGGAGCACCTCTGGACATTTTTTTTTCACACTGGGAAACGAACACTAGCGATTCATCCATTCAGGAGCTGTTCTTTGTGCTGCAGGGAATCATCAAGAGTTAAAGATGTAGAAAGAAAAATATGTGATTACCAGGAATCCATTATAAGGTATCAGTCAGTGCCTAACATCGTGAAGGTTCATTAAATGTCACTTACGGTTATTTTCTCTTTCAAAAACTGATATTTTCTGTTTTTATTTCACATTTTAAAAAAATTGAATAGTTAAATTGGAATTGGTTTATTATTGTCACTTGTACCGAGGTACAGTGAAAAACTTGTCTTGCATACCATTCATACGGATCAATTCATTACACAGTGCATTGAGGTAGTACAAGGTAAAACAATACAGAATGCAGAGTAAACTGTCACAGCTACAGAGAAAGTGCAGTGCAGGTAGACAATAAGGTGCAAGATCATAATGAGGTAGATTGTGAGGTCTAGAGTCCATCTTATCGTGCTAGGGAACCGTTCAATAGTCTTATAACAGTGGGATAGAAGCTGTCCTTGAGCCTGGTGGTACGTGCTTTCAGGCTTTTATATCTTCTGTCTGATTGGAGAGGGGAGAAGAGAGAATGTCCGGGGTGGGTGGGGTCTTTGAATATACTGGCTGCTTTACCAAGGCAGCAAGAAGTGTAGACAGAGTCCATGGAGGGGAGGCTGGTTTCTGTGATGTGCTGAGCTGTGTCCCTGCAAGTTGTGAAACTAACACTAATGAAAATCTGATCATTTGTGTTCTAGTGCCAAATGGAAAACCAAACTAACTTCCTAATGCCTTTCACAAAAGGGACCATTACCTTAGTCTGGTCTGTGGGTGACCCCTGCCCTTCAACGTGTTGTTGAACAAATGACAAGAAATCTAAGAAAACTTAATCAACATTCTTGCCAATTTGGCAAGAACAATATAAAAAGTTATTTTAATCTTTGATATTATGTATACAGTATTATTGACTACAAATAATAACAGGCTCTGTATGCCATCATTCTGAAAGGGGAGGGACAACAGCCAGAGGCTGTAGTACATGTTGGTACTACCAACATAAATTAGAAAGAGGGATAATGTCTGGCAGAGTAAATTTAGGGATTTAGGCAGAAGATTAAAAAGCAGGACCTCTAGGGTCATAATCTCAGGTGCCATGTGCTGATGAGTGTAGATGTAGGAGGATAGGTCAGATGATTGCGTGGCTGAGGAATCAGTGCAGGAGGGAGAACTTCAGGTATTTGGATCATTGCGATTGTGCCTGTACAAGGACAGGTTACATCTAAACTGGAAGGGGATCAATATCTTTGCAGGGAGATTTGCTCACACTACTTGGGAGGGTTTAAACTAACTTGGCAGGGGTGTGTGAAAAATTCAATAGCAATGTGGCATATGGGGAGATTGGCCTGAATGTGGAGGATGAATCAAGCAAGTCCAGTGGGCGGAGCAGAAAGAGGCAGGTTAGGGAACGTAGGAGGGCTGGTGGGCTCAACTGCATTTCCTTTAGTGCAAGGGGCCTCACAGGTAAGGCAGACAGATCAGTATTTTGGAATTATGATGTTATTGCAATCATGGAAACATGAAGGGCAGGACTGGCAGCTTAATGTTCCAGGGTCTAGAGATTTCAGATGTGACAGAAGGGAATGCGAAAGAGGAGGAAAAGTTGCACTGCTGATTAGGGAGAGCATCACAGTAGTATGTAGAGAGTATATTCTGGAGAGATTGTCCAATGAGGCCATATGGGTAGAACTTAGGAATAAGAGACCGTGGCACGGTAGTGTAGTGGTTAGCATAGTGACCCTGGTTCAGTTCCGGCCTCTGTCTGTAAGGAGTTTGTACGTTCTCCCCGTGTCTGCATGGGTTTCCTCCGGGTGCTCCAGTTTCCTCCCACATTCCAAAGACGTACGGGTTAGGAGCTGTGGGCATGCTATGATGGTGCCAGAGTAGTGGCGACACTTGCGGGCTGCCCCCCAGCACATTCCCAGTAACGCAAAAAAGATGCATTTCACTGTGTGTTTCGATGTACATGTGACTAATAAATAAATATTTTATCTTATCTGATCTTAAGAGAGGGGCAATCACTTTGCTGGGGTTCAGCTATAGCCTCCCAATAGTCAGTGGGAATAAGAGGACCAGATATGTAAGCAAGTCGCAGAGAGGTGTAACTGAAATATGTTTATAGCAAAGGATTTTAACTTTTCAAATACTGACTATGATTGCCTTAGTTTAAGGGGTTCAGATGGGGCGGAATTTGTTAAGTGTGTCCAAGGTAGTTTTTTGAGACAATATGTAGCTAGTCTTACCAAAGAAGGGGCTAGACTCAACCTTATTTTAGGAAGTGAAACTGGCTAGGTGGTGGAAGTGTCAATCAGGGGACACTTTGGTAACAGTGACCACAATTCTGTAAGTTTCAAGATAAGTTATGGGAAGGGATTAGGTTGGTCCTCAAGTTAAGGTTCTGAATTAGGGGAAAGACTAATTTTGATAGCATAAGAGAGGACCTTGCAGAAGTAGATTGGGATCAGATGCTTCCAGGTAAAACAACATCTGACAAGTGGGAGTATTTTAAAAGGGAGTTAGCTAGAGTTCAGAGACAGCATGTTCTGGTAACAGTGAAAGGAAAAATTGACAGGATTAGGTGACCTTGGATGACAACGGTTATTGAAGGTTCGATCAGGGGAAAAAAATAGAAGCCTGTGACAACTGCCACCAAATTAGTCCCTTGAGGAATCCAAAGGGTGTAAGAGAGTACTTAAGAAAGAAATTAGGAGGGCACAAAGAGGTCATGAAATACCCTTGGTAGGTAAAATTAAGGAAAATCCTATGTCATTCTATAAGTATGTTAGGAGCAAGAGGGTATCTCGGGAAAGAGTGGGTCACCTTAGGGACTAAAGGGGTAATCTATGTGTGGAGGCAGGGGATGTGGGTGAGGTTCTAAAAGAATACTTCTCGTCTGTATACACTGAGAAGAAGGACATGGAGGATTGAGAGTTCAGGGCGGGGTACAATGGTTGTCTGGACATGTAGCTATTAAGAAGGTGGAGGTGTTAGATATCTTGGAACACTTAAAGGTGAATAAAACCCCAGCTCTAGATGAGATCTATCCCAGAATGCTATGGGAAATAAGGGAAGAGATTACTACAGCCCTGACAGAGATTTTTGCATCTTTTTTAGCCACAGGTGAGGTATTAGAAGACTGGAGAATAACTAATAGTTATCCTTTATTTAAGAAGGTCAATGGGGATAAGCCAGACAAGTATAGGCTGATGTGTGGACTTTAGTAAGGCATTTGACAAGGTTCCACGTGGTAGGCTGCACCAAAAGGTTAAGGGACATGGGTTCAATGTAAGCTGGTTAATTGGGTTCAAAATTGGCTTGGTGTTAAGGAGGCAGAGGTAGGCGGTGGAAGGATGGTTTTTGGATTGGAAGTCTGTGACCAATCGTGTACCACAGGGATCAGTGCAGGAACCTTTGCTGTTTGTGATAGATAATAATGATTTTGGATGTGAATGCAGGAGGAATCATCAACAAGTTTGCAGATAACAGGAAAATTAGTGGTGCTGCAGATAGCGAGAAAGGTTGTCTAAGACCACAGCTGGATATAGAATAGTTCGAAAGTTGGGTGAAACATTGGCAGATGGAATTTAATCCCAACACGTGTGATGCATTTGGGAAGTCCAACAGGGGTAGGACATATGCAGTAATGGTCAGGCACTAAAGAATGTTGATGAACAGAAGGGCCTAAGGGTCCAAGTCCATAGCTCCCTGAAAATGGCAACACAGCTGTATAGGGAGGTAAAGAAGGCATATGGCATGCTTGTCTTCAAAAGTTAGGGCACAATATAAGAGTTGGGAAGTTATGTTGCAACTTTACCAAAATACTGGTTAGGCTGCACTTAGAGTATTGTATGCAGTTCTAGTCACCACACTACAGGAAGGATGTGACTGCACTGGAGAGAGTGCAGAGGAGATCTACCAGAATGTCGCCTGGATTAGAAAACTTTAGTTATGGAGATAGATTGGATAGGCTGGACTTGTTTTCCCTGGAGTGAAAATTGAGGGGTGACCTGATAGAGGTAGATAACATTATGAGAGGCATAGATAGGGTAGACAGTCACAATCTTTTTCTCATGGTAGCGGTATCAAAAACAAGAGGGTATAGACTTCAGAGGTAGGAGATTTAACGTAGATATTAGAGGTAAGTTTTTTTTTGCAGAGAGTGGTTGATATCTGGAATGAACTACCAGAGGAGGTGGTGGAATCAGATAAAATCACTACATTTTAGACGCATTGAGATAGACATTTAATTAGCCAAAGAATAGAAGGAGACAGTCCTAATGTGGGCAAATGGGATTAGGGTAGATGGGCAAAAAGGTTGGCATGAGCATGGTGGGCTAAAGGGCCCATTTCTCTGTCTCTGAAAGGATTTTGATTTAGATGTATTTGCAGTTCAGAATTTTGGAAAATGTACTTGTGTGAACATAAGTATTGACCACAAGATAAATATGCAAGATGCTGGAAATCGGAAATAAAAACAGAATATGCTGGAAGTATCCAACATCTTTGTAGAGACAAACAAGAGATAGTGTTTCTTCAGGTTGATGACCTGAAATATGTTTTAAAATGCAGAGAAAGTTGGGAGAGGTAGAGAGAACAAAAGGGCAGGCCTGATATAGCAGGACAAACTAGGGTGGTGGTGGTACTGGGTGAAAGAGAATGGTTGGGGTATGTCTGCAGGAAATATAAATAGAAGGAGATGAATGATACTTGACATACCAGAAGGGAAGAAATAAAAAAGAAAGTGTATGCTGATAATATGAGATATCCAGACTGTAGTAGCTAATTATCTGACATCACTGAATTTGATGTTGTGTCTTGAAACCTGTAAAATGCCAAGTCAGAAGATGAGGTGCTGTTCTTCAAGCTTAGGTTGAGCTTCATTGGAACAGTGCAGGAGGGCAAGACAGAGAGTGAGATGGAGAATTAAGGTGACAGTGTTCACGTTCTAATTCAAGTTTATTATCACAGGCATACAAACCCAGGGTATAAATGCCATGAAAATTCGCTTTATGCAGCAACAGCACAGTATATTACAAACATGATAAACATAAGATAACATAAGATTTCTTTATTAGTCACATGTACATCGAAACACACAATGAAGTTCATCTTTTGCGTATAGTGTTCTGGGGGCAGCCCACAAGTGTTGCCACGCTTCCGGCGCCAACATAGCATGCCCACAACTTCCTAACCTGTACGTCTTTGGAATGTGGGAGGAAACCGGAGCACCTGGAGGAAACCCATGCAGACACGGGGAGAATGTACAAACTCCTTACAGACAGTGACCGGAATTGAACCCAGGTTGCTGGCGCTGTAATAGCGTTACTTAAATTAACACAAATTATTGTCACAAACCAGCAACAAAAGAAACACACTGAGCATGATTCAGTGTTAAAAACTATTTTATTAATCACTACTTATGATAATACGTAAAATAAAAGTTAAAAAAAAATGTTAGTATGTTAGAATTCAAGAATGTTAAACCTCGAACGTTAACCCCAAAACTAAACTCTTCGTGTGTGTGTGTGACAAAGTCCAAAACTCCCAGTTCCTGAATGGTTCTTAAAGTTCAGTTCCGCAAGCCATAAGGTGAAACATGAGCAAGGGCTTCTTCAACAACCACCGTTGTCTGAAGATAAGATGTAAATGTAGAAAAACATAGAGAGAGTACATACGAAATCCAAATGTTCCACGATGGAACCCAAATGACACTTCAGTGTTTACTCGGTAGTGACTTCCTCACCCCGAAAAGCATCCGAACCGTGGTCGTCCACACACAAATACCTGTTTCCTTCTACAGGTCAGCAACAAAGTGAACTCCACCGGATTACTTCCAACTTCCATACATGGATTTCAGTGGCAAACACAGTTATTGTTTCTCATCCATCGATAGAGAAAACAAGCAGGCTGGTGTCTCTCTCCCTTCTCTCTCTCTTTTTTTTCTTCTTCTTCTTCAACAACGTCATTACGTCCTTTATCTTCTATTGATGTAAGCACGCCCCACACACACACACTCTCTATCTTAAAGGGACTTTCACTGAGTCCGTAACACCTCCCACCTAAAAAAAATTTTCCCAAGAAAATTTTAACCGCGCATAGAGTTAGTAATGTTAATAATTATCACGCTACACAACTACAGACTATCAGATTAGTATAGATACATGTTTCCCATTTAACATCAGGAAAGACAATCAGCAATCACATTATCTTTGCCTTTAATGTGAGTTATCATGAGATCAAACTCTTGCAAAATTAAACTCCAGTTTAACAGCCTTCTGTTCTTGTTTTTGACTCGGCTCAGAAACACCAATGGGTTATGATCTGTATACACAGTCAATGGTTTCTGAGCGGTGCAAACATATACACTGAAATGTTGCAAGGCTAAAACAAGCGACAGTAATTCTTTCTCTATGGTGGAATAATTTTTTTGATGCTCATTAAATTTCTTTGAAAAGTAAGCGACAGGATGGTCAATATCATCAAGGTCACCCTTCTGCAACAACACAGCTCCTGCAGCTTCATCACTGGCATCTACTGCTAATGAAAATGGCTTTTCAAAGTCAGGTGTTCTGAGCACAGGATGGTAGCATAAAATGGCTTTCAGCTTCTCAAATGCTTCTTGACAAGAATCTGTCCAAACAAACTTTACTCCCTTCTTCAGAAGATTAGTTAGGGGAAGAGCAATATCAGCAAAGTTTTTACAAAATTTTCGATAATATCCAACCATTCCCAAAAATCTTCTAACAGTCCTCGTACCTGTGGGAATAGGGAACTCAGATATTGCTTGAACTTTTGCCTGAACAGGAGCTTGCTTGCCTTGACCTACAACATAACCAAGATACGTCACAGTGGCATGGCCAAATTCACTTTTAGCCAAGTTAACTGTAAGGTTAGCCTTGGAAAGTCTTTCAAACAACCTTTCTAACGCAGAGATGTGATCCTCCCATGTATCATTCCCAGTCACTAAGTCGTCAATGTAGGCATCTGTATGTTTTAACCCATGAATCACTGAATTAATCATTCTTTGAAATGTTGCCGGAGCATTTTTCATTCCAAATGGCAAAACATTGTATTCATACAATCCAGAAGGGGTTACGAAGGCTGAAATTTCCCTTCCTCTATCTGTTAATGGAACACACCAGTACCCTTTTAATAGGTCAATCTTTGTAAGAAATTTTGCCTTTCCCACTCTGTCTATGCAATCATCCACCCTAGGAATAGGGTAAGCATCTGACTTTGTTACAGCATTCACTTTCCTGTAATCTGTGCAAAATCTAACAGTTCCATCAGGTTTAGGTACAATAACACAGGGCGAACTCCAATTTGAACTAGAATGTCTAATAATATCATTTTCCAACATGTACTTTATTTCCTGATCAACAAGTTTACTTTTTTCCACATTCATTCGATATGGGTGTTGTTTGATTGGTTTTGCATCCCCAACATCAACATCATGGGTAATTATCGATGTTCTGTTTGGAACATCTGGGAACAGATTTTTAAATTTTAAAATTAATTCTCTCATCTGTTGTTTTTGTGAAACTTGTAAATGGTCCAACTTCGTTTCAAGGTTCTCCAGGATATTTTGGTTTTTTAGTTTCGATGGAACAATATTTGGTCTAAATTGGCCTTCCTCAACATCAACATCAGGCATTCTAGAAACAACCTTTACATCATCCACCAAGGCCACCACTGAATCCCTCTCATAATAAGGTTTTAGCATGTTTACATGACAGAGTTGTGTTTTCTTGCGTCTATCTGGTGTTTTGATTATATATGTTAGATCAGTCACTCGAGATTCAATAACATAGGGTCCAGAAAAACGAGCTTGCAAGGGATTATTTTGGCTAGGGAAAAATACCAATACCTTTTGCCCCACTGCGAATGTCCTAGGCCGAGCACGTCTATCAAAATATGTCTTCATTCTTATCTGGCTTGTTTTCAAATTCTCTCTCGCTAGCTGGCAGACTCTCTCCAACCGAGTTTTAAATTTTTGGACATGGGGAGATCTCCATTTCCTCATTAACACTCCATTTTTGACATAGTATCGAATTGGCACTTTTTCAATCTCCTCACATGAGAGTGCTTTTTCTTTCAATTCTGTCAACTCAGGGTCCTTTGTCTGTTCCACCATAAAATCCTTCCTTGACAAAGACAAATCTTTAAATTCAGGCTCACTATAAGGATGTTGATCCTCCAGTGAAGACAGAAAAGTCTCAGATAAGGCATCATAATTTTCTTCCTGTTTAGGACTGTCACAAGGAACTACATCAGACTGCACCGGACTGTCTGTCTTGGCTAATTCTCTAGCTCTAGCTCGAGTCACCGCACATGATGGGTAAACATCTGGATCATCCTCAGACTCATCAATCCTTGGCTTGGTTGTTAACCGTACCACAGGATCACTTTCTCCATTTGCAAGGTCATTTCCCAATAACAAAGAAACTCCTTCCACTGGCAAACTAGGTCTTATCCCTATCTCGACTGGTCCTTCTACGAACTTTGACTTTAAAATCACCCTGTGAAAAGGGACAGACATGGTCTCACCTGTAACGCCTCGTACTAGATTTACTTCACCAGTGTCACTTTCTTCACCAAAATTTAAAACACTGTCCAGCAAGAGAGATTGACTAGCCCCAGTATCTCTAAGAATTTTCACTGGCACCTGGGGTGACTCATCATTCAGTGAAACAAAACCCTCTGATACATACGAACGGAATTCCTTTCTCACCTCCTCCAACTTTTCCGCTTTTCCCTCTTGCAAGGACTGATCTTTAACAGCATCTCCTAAACCTTTTTGATTTTTAATTGCCTGAAAGCAAGCATTGGGCCCAGCTTCCTTCTTTTTCTTCAAAAGGGCACAATTAGATATCACGTGGCCAGGTTTCCTACAGTAATAACAAGTACGCTCAACAGGTTTCTCCAGCCCTGGCTTCTTTTCATCTTTTCCTTTTTGATTACCTCCCAATTTAATCTCTGGTTTACCTGGATTGTCTTTGTAACTCTTTTGAAAGGTTTTAGGTTGTCCCCATTTGGATTTATGGGTTAAAGCATAATCATCTGCCAACCTAGCAGTTTCTTGTAAAGTTTCCACTGCCTTTTCATTTAAATATGTTGTTAATTCAGCTGGAACACATCTTTTAAAGTCTTCCACCAGTATCAATTCTGTCAATTTATCATAATCCCCATCTACATTTTTAGCCAGGCACCATCGTTCAAAACATATTCTCTTTCCATTGGCAAATTCCATATAAGTCTGATCTGCAGATTTCCTCAAGTCTCTGAATTTTTGTCTATAAGCCTCAGGGACCAATTCATAGGCCTTCAATATAGCTTGTTTTACCTTGGTATAATCAGCTGCATCCTCAGCAGACAAAGCAGAATAAGCTTTTTGAGCTTTACCTTTTAATCACACTCTGTACCATAAGAGCCCATCCTTTCCTTGGCCAGTTTGAACTCACAGCAACCTTTTCAAAATGTTGGAAATACTGATCAACCTGATCTTCCTCAAAAGGAGGGACTAATCGAACCTCCCTGCTGGCTGAAAAACCATCTTCAGAATCAGATTCCAAACTCCTACGCTTCATTTGTAACTCATGCTGCCTCTGTTTCTCCTCCTCCTCACTATCCAGCTCCATCCTCTTCAATTCCATCTGCTTCATTGCTAGATCAGCCTCTATCTTCATCTGAGTTATCTCTTGTTCAGTCTCTAATTTCTTTTGTTCGGCCTCTAATCTCTTTTGCTCTCGTTCAGCTTCTATCTTTGCCAGCTGCACCTGTGCCTCAGAAATTGCTATTTCACTGCCAGGAAACTGTTTTAACACTTCCTTCTCAAACACCTTCTTTTCCACATAATGGCCAGCTATCAATCTCTGAATATCTGCCTTTCTCATAAACTGCTTTACTTCTGTAAGGTTTAGCCTTGTAGCAATCTTTATCAAATCATCCTTTTTCGCCACCTCCAATCCCTTTTGGGTCGGTGACTCCAAAAATGCCTTAATATCCATTGCTGCTGGTTTCCACACACACAAGCCAATTAAAAAGAATTTATCAGACCTCCCTCAAAAATCTTTGGATTGAATCTCGAACCAATCTCGTCAATTTGGGGAACGATCCCAGACGACATTCGTTAATCTTTGGATTGGATCCCAGACGAATCTCGTTAACCTTGGGAACTATCCCGGACGAACCCCCAATTTTGTCACAAACCAGCAACAAAAGAAACACACTGAGCATGATTCAGTGTTAAAAACTATTTTATTAATCACTACTTATGATAATACGTAAAATAAAAGTTAAAAAAAAATGTTAGTATGTTAGAATTCAAGAATGTTAAACCTTGAACGTTAACCCCAAAACTAAACTCTTCGTGTGTGTGTGTGACAAAGTCCAAAACTCCCAGTTCCTGAATGGTTCTTAAAGTTCAGTTCCGCAAGCCATAAGGTGAAACATGAGCAAGGGCTTCTTCAACAACCACCGTTGTCTGAAGATAAGATGTAGATGTAGAAAAACATAGAGAGAGTACATACGAAATCCAAATGTTCCACGATGGAACCCAAACGACACTTCAGTGTTTACTCGGTAGTGACTTCCTCACCCCGAAAAGCATCCGAACCGTGGTCGTCCACACACAAATACCTGTTTCCTTCTACAGGTCAGCAACAAAGTGAACTCCACCGGATTACTTCCAACTTCCATACATGGATTTCAGTGGCAAACACAGTTATTGTTTCTCATCCATCGATAGAGAAAACAAGCAGGCTGGTGTCTCTCTCCCTTCTCTCTCTCTCTTTTTTTTCTTCTTCTTCTTCAACAACGTCATTACGTCCTTTATCTTCTATTGATGTAAGCACGCCCCACACACACATACACACACACTCTCTATCTTAAAGGGACTTTCACTGAGTCCGTAACATTATACATAACTTAGATGACAAAATAAACATAACAACGTTAGTGCAAGTTGAGAGAGAGAAAAAAGAAACACAGTCCAAGGCAGTGTTAAAGTTTTTCAGATCAGTTCAAGAACCTGATGGCAGTGGGGAAGAAGCCGTTGTTAAACCTTGAGGTGTGGGTCTTCAAGCTCCTGTGTCTCCTGCCTGATGACAGCATCAAGAAGAGGGCATGGCCGGGATGGTGGGGGTTCTTAATGATGGTTGTCATCTTCCTGAAACATTGCCTCTTCTAGATCCCTCGATGGTGGGAAAGCTGTACCCATGATGGAACTGGCTGAGTCCACCATTCTTTGCAGCATCTTGAGTTCTTGTGCATTGCAGTTTCCATACTAGGCCATGATACAACCGGTCAGAATGCTTTCTACTGTACATCTGTCGAAGTTTGTCAGCCTCTTCGATGATGTGCAGAATTTCCTTAAACTTCTAAGTAGAGACGCTAGCATGCCTTCTTCATGGTTGCATCTATGTGCTGGGCCCAGGAATAGATTTGCCGAGATGTTGACCCATGATCTCTACTACCAAGAAGGACAAGGGTAGCAGGGCCACAGAAATACTGCCACCAGCAGAATCCCCCCCTCAAACTCCATAACAACTGAGTTGAATATATCGTCAGTCCTCCTTCATTGCTGTTGTTATGTACCAGCAACAATAGAAACACAATGAGCCATGTTTAAATGTTAGAATCTGTTTATTATTAATAACTACTTGTAATAATCAGAGAAATAAAAACATTAGATATTAAACATTGACCCCAAAATAAACTCGAAGTGTGTGTGTGTGGCAAGTTCCCAAACCCCCCCCAAGTCTAGGAACAGTTCTCAAAGTTCAGTTCAACAATTCATGAAGCAATACGATGAGCAAAGACTTCTGACAACCACAGTAGAATGTGGAGGGAATATAGAGAGCAGTTTACGAACTCCACAAGTTCCACAATGGAACCCATTACGACACCACAATCGCTGGAGAACTCTGTTGCTTTTAGTCAGAGATCTCTGCCACTTCGAGGGCACTCGAGACGTGGCCACCCACAGATATACCTGCTTTCCAGTACAGGGTAATGACAAAGTGGACTCCACAGATTGCTCCACAAATATCCATATATGGATTTGTATAGTGACACTCACGACAATTGTCCGTCACTCATAGACGTAGAGCCACTGGCAGTCAGTGTTTTTCTCTCTCTCTCCCCCTCTCTCTCCCCCTCCCCATCTCTTCATTTGTCTGTCTGTGCAATTGCCAGTATGCTCCAGTTATAGTTGTTTTTTTTTTCCACACGCTGTAGTCAGATAAAGCCACACACACTACTACACTACTGTCCAGGTGCCTTAAAGGGACACTCACCAAGTAGCAAGCTGGCTCGTAACACTGTGTTTAAATCCTGGAACTCTTTCCCCATCAGCACTATGGGAATGTCTTCACCAGAAAGACAGCAGTGGTTCAAGAAGATAGCTCACTGCTATCTTCTCAAAGGCAATTAGGGATGAGCAATAAATAGCAGCTTTGCAGTAGAATGCTGATCCTGAAAATTAATATAAAAGAAGAGAAAGTGCATATTAAATTTTCACACCTTTGAAGTCCCAGAAAAGACTGAATCAACTTTTGTTTAATGTGTGGGAATTCTGTGCAATTCAAACAACATCTGTGGAAAGAGAGCAACAAAATTAATTTTTCAGGTCAATGATTATATTATCAGAATGCCCTTCATCAGAATTTTTAATTTCAGATTTCCAACATCTGCATTTTTTTTGTTATTTGATTACTGACTAATTCATTACCACTTCCCTTCCAGGAGTGCCCATTTTGAAGAAGCTCACATCTCTCCAACAAGATTTCCATCACCTCTTTTACCTTGTCTGACGGACAATTTACCTGAATTCTGTTTTTCTCTCTCTGCAGATGCTGCCTGAGTTGTTGAGTATTCTCAACTTTTTTTTTGGCTTAATGTGTCTCTGCTGGGCTACCTGTAGTCTTTAAATCATGAGATTTTCAATTACAATTAGATAATTTTGGATGTTGTCGTTAAACAGTTACAAAATAATTATTTAGAGGAATGAAAAGGAACAAAATAATTTTGTATCTGAAACTGGATTGGATATGAAATGTTATGATATGTATGTTATATTGTTAGTTTTGAAACACACTTGTCAGCTAAATTACACATTATCATTAAATGGCACAGGTGATGAAAGATAGTCATTATGAATTATGTATGAAAATATTTTACAACTTTAGAAACATGCAATATAATAACAGCACCAAATAACCTTTGACTCAAAGTAATCTCACTAATGCATGACAAAATCTATCAATCCTTGGACAATGCAACTCATTTGGAAAATCATTTAACAAATAAATGCTTTACTGACAGCTAAAAGAGATGACCTTCAGTGAATTTGACATGTGTTCAGTAACTATTGATTGTATCGCCATAAAACTTCCACTTAAATTCCATTTGCTTAAGTGAGTGAAAAAGTGAAGCCTATCATTTTAGACATTAGGTGTATAAAAATACCCTGTGGAAAATAATTCAATAATGACTCAATTAATGGAAGCTCCCAAACTGCTCACAGTTTTAAAATGTGTAAAATTAATAATGCTAGAAGCAACTTTAAAGCCAGGAACAGAAGCTATTTTCTCAGTGATGTAAAACAATAGATGCTGTACAAAGAGGGGCCTCAGTTGCTGGAGGGAAGCAGAGAAACACAATGCCTACATAACTGCCATGAAGAGAGAGAGAGAGAGGGGGGGGGGGGGAAAGAGTGTGGTAAATGTAGAATAACTCACAATCTGAAGTGTTCTCAGGAAATATAGCATCAAGTGGTTTAGATGACATCATGAATTTCAAGAGTGAAGCTCAATAAATTTAGCTATATCATCCAAACTTGAAATGTGTTTCAGTATAAACCCTTGAGTGTACAATTTTTATCTAACACTAAATAATCATTTACCTTTTCTAGAATAGCTACTGTGAATTTGCAGAAGGATTTCACAGAATGGTTACAGGAGGGAAGGGACCAATTATCCCTTTGAGTCCATACAGGTTCCATGTAAGAGAAATCAACTAGTCCACTCCCCCACCCTGGAAATTCTTTCTTTGCAAGTACCCATCCAGCTCCATTTTGAGCGCTACAATTGAATCTGCCTCCACTATTACCCCTAGCCATGCATTCCAAACTTAAACCACGACTGTGTAAAAAAAAATCCCCATGACATTTTTGGTTATTTTATCAATCACCATCATTCTGTGCTCTTATGTCTTGACCTCCCTGCCAGTGGGAACAATTTCTCTCTACCCTGGCTACACTCTATGATTTTTAATGCCTCTATCAGATCCTCTTGCATCATACTAAGAAGACCAAACCCAGACTATCAGACCTTCATTCTTGGAATCATTTTGGTAAACCTTTTCTGCTTCCTCACTAAAGCCTTTACATCTTTTCTAAAGTTTGGGAGCTCGTACCAGAGAGTAGTCCTGTTGTGACTGAATCGGTCTTTAATAAAGTTTCATCTTGACTTCTTTGTTTTTGTACTCTGTGCCTTTATTTCTGTAGCCCAGGGTCCTATATGTATCAAGGGGTATGGGGTGAGAGCAGGAATTTGGTATTGAGATAAATGATCAGCCATGATCATATTGAATGGCAGAGCAGGCTTGAAGAGCTGAATGTCCTGCTCCTGCCCCTAATTTCTGTTTCTATGTTCTTGTTTCTCAACTTCCATGTGACTTTCAATATGTGACATACACATATGTCCCTACATCTCACTGTTCTTGTATCCCTTCTAAAATTTGTGCCTTCCAGTATTTTGTCTCTATCCACTTATCCTACCAAAAAGTAACACTTCACGTTTCTCAGCATTGAATTTCACTTGCCACCTATTCACCTTTTATCAGCATTTCTGTATTTTCTTGAAGTCTATTAATATTCTCATACAGTTCCTTACACTTCCAAGTTTTGTGCCATTTGCACATGTCCTGAAAACCCAAATCCACATCATTAATATATAATAAGAAAAGCAATGTTGCTAGCAAAGACGTCGAGGGAATGCCACTGCACACTTCCCTCCAGTTCAAAATGAAACAACCTTTCGCTGCTGCTCTCTGCTTCCTGTTAATCAGCCAATTTCCTATCCATACTATTCCATGGCCTTCAATCCTAATGACAAGCCCATTATGTAGCACCGAATCAAACGCTTTAACAAAGTCCATTTAAATCACATTCCTCACTGACCATTTCTGTCAATTCATCAAACAACCCTAATTAGATGCCTTTAACAATTTACTTTTAAATTGATAACAGGCTTCATCTGGAATAAAGCCCATTTGGCCAAAGACAAATATTGGGATTTATTTCACAGGGTGATGAAGGAGATCGTCCAACCATTATAGAATATTAGAGATGTTACGGCATATAGATATAAAAATAATTGATCATGTTTATGTCTATGTTGTTCTGCACAAGCTAATTTGCCTCATTTATATTACCTTCATTATTCCCCTTTTTAAAACAATTATCAAAAGTCCTTTTAAAATAATTAGTGTTTTGTTCTGTCATGGAATGATCATATGAGCTGGATTCTGATGGAAATTTAAATAGCAATAAAATGAAACACTCCAACCCAGTTGCCATGTTTGCTGAGAACAAGTATTTCTGTCAGTACCATGGAATGAACCAGGGGCCATCTTCTTTTTCCATCTAACTTCTCCGCATGATTTAATTTCTAAATCAAGAGGGAGGATTTTCTTTGTTTTTAATTAGTGTTATAATCTTTTAAAAATCCTTAACTGATTAAAATAGACCTTCCTTTTTAAATGGCAGTTTCCATTACATGACAATGAACTGGATTTTCCTTTTGTTGGATAGTGCCGATATATCATCAAATTATTGCTTGGTGTGTTTTCAATAACTATAACTTACTGGGTGACTGAAGTAGTGGACAGATCACTGCATTAGCCTTAAATCTAATAACTGAATGGGGAAAGGCTACTTACGAGATGAAGGAGGTTCTGTTTCAGAACTATTGCCCGATCCACTTCCTGGATGCCATATAAATAGATATACCATCAGGCTGCCTGCCCACAATACTTAAAAGTTCACAACTCCTCAGAGAACAAAGCAGGCTGTTCCCACATTCAGCAAGGCCTAGACTACATTAAGGCTTATGCTGAGAAATGACAAGTCACATTTGAGCCCCGTAAGTGTCAGGTTATAGCCATTTACAGCAGTAGAGAATCAAGGTACTTTCCTTGGCATTCAACAAGTAGCATTATGATCATGAAGTACATGATAAGTTTTGTCTTATGAGGATAGGATAGGTTGAGTGAGTTAGGGCTTTTCTCTTTGGAGAGAAGGAGGATGAGAGGTGACTTGATAGAGGTGTACAAGATGATAAGAGGCATAGATTGAGTGGACAGTCAGAGACATTTTCCCAGGGCAAAAATGGTTAACATGAGGAGGCATAATTTTAAGGTGGTTGGAGGAAGGTATAAGGGGGATGTCAGAGGTAAGATTTTTACATAGAGAGTGATGGGTGCGTGGAACGCACTGCCAGCAGAGGTTATGGGGGAAGATACATTAAAAGGCTCTTAGGTAGGCACATGAATGATAGAAAAATGGAGGGCTATATGGGGGGAAGGGTTAGATAGATCTTATAGCAGGATCAAATGTCAGCACAATATCGTGGGCCGAAGGGCCTAAACTGTGCTGCTATGTTCTATGTTCTATACCACCATCAACATTCTTGGTGATCACCACTGAGCAGAAACTCAGCTGGACCAGGCACATAACTATTGTGGATGCAAGAGCAGATCAGAGTCCCAAATATTTTACAGTGAGTGACTCCCCAAAGCCTTTACACCACTTATAAGGGAGAAGTCAGGAGTGCAATGGCACATTTGACTTGAAGACTGCAAACTCAATGCTAAAATGGCTAGTCGTCATCGCTCTACCTTAAAAAAATACTTTCCCTCCACCAGTGGCACATCGTGTTGTAATGTATACTATCTACAAAATGTACTGCAGCAACTCAGCAATCCTTCAATTGCACCTCCAAGCAAGTGACATATATCACCTGAAGGAAGAGACATCAGAATTCAGAACACTCACCTCCAAGACACAAACCATTCTAACTTGATCATTGAACATAGAACAGTACAGCAGTACGAGCCCTTTGGCCCACGATGTTGTGCCAAACTATATGAACACCTCCTATGTGATCAATCTAACCCTTCCCTCCTGCACAGCCCATATCCCTCCATTTTTCTTACTTCCAGGTGCCTATCTAAGAGCCTTTTAAATGTCCCTAACATATCAGCCTCTACCATCATCCCTGGTAGTGCGTTCCAGGCACCCACCATTCTTTGTGTAAAGAACCTACCTCTGACGTCTCCCCTAAACTTTCCATCTCTGACCTTAAACTGATGTCCTCTGGTATTGGCTATTGCCGCCCTGAGGAAAAGGTGCTGGCTGTCCACTCTATCTATGCCCCTCATAATCTTATACACCTCTATTAAGTCATCTCTCATCCTGCGTCACTCCAAAGAGAAAATCCCTAGCTCGCTCAACCTTTCCTCATAAAACATGTTCTCTAATCCAGGCAGCATCCTGGTAAATCTCTGCACCCTCTCTAAAGCTTCCACATGCTTCCTATAATGAGGTGACCAGAACTGAACACAATACTCTTAAGTGTGGTCAAACCAGAGTTTTATAGAGCTGCAACATTACCTCATGGCTCTTGAACTCAATCCCCTGAGTAATGAAGGCCAGCAGACCTCAGGCCTTCTTAACCACCCTATCAACTTGAGTGACAACTTTGAGGGATCTATGGACTTGGACCCCAAGGTCCTTCTGTTCCTGCGTACAAATATTGCCGGGGCATATTTCTGGAACTCTGTATCAAACAGGGCCATGGGGCACTTTCTCTGCAGGGATAGCATACCAGCAGCCTCACCACCCCTTCTCAAGGGTAGATAGGGATGATCTATAAAAATTGGCATTGCCAGCGACATCCACATTCTGTACTCAACCGAAAAGAGAACAAAATAACCCATGAATGTGAAGATCTGCTTACTATATTGTATTTTCTGGTTACACAACTTGGTCTTATGGAACTGTGCTCACTAACAGCTTAATAACTTACCAAGCAGTCTAGTCTGAGTGTGTTATTCAGGGCGTAAGGATGGAAAGAATAACTCAAGGAGAAAGCTGAATTGCTGCTTTTAAAATGTAGATATACTTGCTTTCCACTTGCATTAAAGAAGTTGATTTGCCATTAGGCATCTCTGCATTTTGTAAAATATTTAAATCATAGTAATATTACTGCCATATAAAATCATGTTTCTTGATGGAAATCATTCATTTTTTATATGATATGATGGGAGCATATCATTTCTGTCACCCATCTGAAGCACTCCTGTACAGCTTGTACATTGCTACAGTTTGTGTTGCAACTTGAACATTGAACCACTTTGGTAATATTTATATCCGATTCCAAGGTTATGGGTTTGCATTTGAATAAGTTTTACCATGAGCTTAAAAGATTATGACAAATATTTTGCAAATGAGAAACAAAGTATCTCTTCACTGTAATTCAATGCAGATAATGTCAAGGTTTCAAACTTTTGGCTAATGCAGGGTTTTTGTGCTTCAAACAGAAGTTGCTTTAACATTTAGAATGCATGCAGTCTTCAAGGATGCCGCATTTGTCCAAAGTAAAGGCTAACCATTCTCTTCTCTTTAGTATACTATCAATTAATGTTTAATTGATTCTTTAATGGTTTGCCTCCTTGCTTTTGAAATTATGCTGACAATTGTATGCTTATTCCACACAACAGATGCATGTTCACGGTCATCACTTTCTGCAGAGTAATGAAGTGCTTTGCTGACTTGAACTGGAAGTTTTCATGTGCTGGATATTGTATATTTGACAAACTTTATAATGCAGTCGATAGGTTTTAATTCAGTAGAAATGCCATTTCATTTTGTTTGGAATGAGAAAAAAAGAGGAAACAAGAAGATCCATATAAAGGGGAAGAGAAGTTCCAGTTTCATTGAGGGGAGAGATTTGCAGGCCAACTCTTTACATTCTTTCTCAGTTTTAGTGAGAATATAAAATAGAACAAAACTCCAGCAAAAGTACTTACATTCTAAGTATTTAAAATGTTTGTTGAAAACATTTTCAATGAAAGAAGGGAAGCATTTTTTGCATGAAAATAATAGTTTCTGGAATGAATGAGGAGCTCAATGAAATTAGTAAGTTAAAAGCAAAGATACTGCATGGTGCTGGAAATCCAAAATAAAAACATAATATGTTGGAAACACTCAGTAGGTCAGGTGGCATCTGCAAAAAGAGGAACAGAGTTGATGTTCCAGGCCCCAAACTCCTTTTCAGCTCTCATAAAAGGCCTTGGACCTGAAACATTAACTCTGTTCCTTATCTTTCCATTCATTTTGCCTACCTGAGTGTTTCTAGCATGTTCTGTTTTTATATCAATGAAATTAGAGTTAGTTAAAAATAGTATTTGAGAAATTAATAGGGCTGAAAGGTGATAAATTGCATTCAAGGGTTTTAAGGTTGATAGCTCTAGAGGTAATAGATGCACTGATTGTCATTTTAAGGAAATCTATAGACACTAATGGTTCCCACAGATGGGAAGGTAGCAAATATAACAGCATAATTTAAGAAAGTACAGAGAGAGAAAACATGGAGTTAGACTGACGTTGTGGTGGGAAATGTGCTGGAATCTGTCAGTAAAGAAGTGGTTCCAGGGCACTTAAAAATAATAGCGGGATTGAACAGAGTCAACATGGAAAGGGAAATCATATTTAACATATCTGTTTGACATTGTAACTAGCAAAATAGATTGGTGAACCAGTTGATGTGGTGTATTTGGAACTTAAAATGCCTTTGATAAGGAATCATACAACAGATTATTAAATAAAATTAAAGCACACTGCACAAGGAATAATAGCTGATGTGGATGAGGATTGATATATGGACAGAAAACAGCTCAGCTTCAGATCGTGGTTGAAAAGAAAAGAAATTTTCTGACCCAGGGATGGGTGAATCTTTGAAACTCCCTTCCCAAGAGGGCTGTGGAAGCTCAGTCATTCAGTACGTTCAAGACAGAGATCATTAGATGATTAGATACTAAGAAAATAGAGGGATATGGTGGCAACGCAGGGAAGTTATGCTGTGGTCAAAGATCAGCTCCAGCAAAGCAGGCACGTTGGGCCAAATTGCTTCTATTTCTTGTTTCTGGTTAGAGAGGGCCATCTTGCTGATGACCTGGATGATTTGGGTCCTAGATGTTGATGATCATAAAATTTTACATTCTCCAAACCTCTTTGTTTGTGTTTCCCTATTCAATTCTCCATTTAATCTACTGATTCTCAGATAGTATCTCTCTCTATTCATCTTCCCTCTTGTTTATTTTCTGTCCTTCTATTGCACTGTCCGTTCTCTCAACATGATTTAGAACTTGATCTTTATATTTCAGCTTCACAGTGAACATCTGAGACCAGATTGAGCAGCAGTAGTTAAATAGAGAGATGTCCATTACTTAAATCCTTAGGCTGAAATTTTCTGGGTTGGAAACCCAACAATGTAAGTCTCCAAGAAGCCATATAAAGAAGATTTACCATCATCTCCTCTTACACAGAAAAGCTTTCCAATATTTCAAAGGGAGTTACTTAAAGAGTGCAGCCGTATTACAGTCAGTTGAAAGGTATAGCAAATGCTGAAGTGTTATCATTGCATTTTGGCCACTCATGAGAGCAAATGGGTAGTGTCCCAGAGGGAAGAAGAGATTCATGACGTGTGGAGCCAAAGATATAATTGAGTGGATTGATTACTGCAGAAACAAGGCGAATGGACAATCATAGGCTCCTCATTTGAGATCTGGAAAGTAAATTGATATAAGTGAATTGGAAGAGAAGTTTTTTCGGGGACAGACACTGGATGAAGTGGAGTTTTGATGGGGGGAAGGGGATGAGTCAGGATGTGGGTAGATAGCATTACAAGAAACTGATCTGGTATGGCTCGATCAGTTTGATAATGCAAGATGGAAAGGTCAAGGGAGTGGCTGTGAATATTGTTGGGGAAATTAAGGGAGGCCAGGAGGATAGTTAAATGAGGGTAGAGTATTAAGATGGAGTTTGAAATCACCAAGGATGAAAAGCAGTTCAGTGCAGTGGCTGAGGGAAGGAGGGTGTGAAAATATTTCAGTGAGAATATTGGGCTGAATCTCACTGAGCCCAACAAGCCATCCAGAATCATTACCCATGGTCCCTACATTCCCTCACGTCATCTGGATCAGATGCAGAAAGCTAATCTGCACCTACAAAAGGCGTCAATGTATAAGCAGCGACGAGACCTTAGGCATAGTGCATGGACCTAGGCTATAGTGCAGCGGTCCTGATCCTGCAATACCTCTGACTGGCCTTGATGGTTGCCAGTAGAACTTTGCCTTGTGTCCAAGCTGTCAAGGAATTTAACATTCAGAGACAATCTAGTAAGATTGCTTTAAGTAATTGAAAGATAAAAATGTTAAAAGTAAATATTAAAAATGCACAAAATCACTTAAGATCATTAAAATAGTCAAATAGATAGAAAAACATTCACTTAATTTCTCTATTCCATAGGCCTGAATTAGGATTAGGGAGGTGGATACTTCAGGGAAATGTTGGTGAATCCCAGTAGTACCGGGCTCTGCCAATGTCCAGCCACAGACCTTTGTGACAGGTATAGTCCCATCTGTCACCCAGTAAATCAGGTACTTCTGCACGGCAGTCAACACATGGAAGGCTGACACCTGCTGAAGGTTCGATGGCTGTGAGCCGCAGTTCCAACTCCAGCCAATCAGATTTGCCTTTTTTTTAAAGCACTTGGGCAGGCAGTGGAGAATGAGAACTTTACAGAAGCACGTGGTTTGGACAAACAGGAGGAAGTGGCAAAGTAGGAGCAGGGCACACCAAGGTGAGATTTAATGATAGCGTCAACAAGGTGGACAGAGCCATCATCTAGTTTACTGTCAAGGCCAATTATCAATGCAACCTGGGCTGAAGAAGGGACGGATTCAAGGCTAAAGCAGTGGAGGAATCAGATCATGTGTGTTTTGTCTCGTGTTTGTTTGTGTGTCCACAAATGTGTGCATGCTAATTCGGTGCATTACAGTTTGATTTCCAGTTATCTTGCACTTCCTTGCACTTGGCCCAAAACCTCATTCTGTCAAACGACTCAGAGGGATTGCCAATGAAGAAGAAAGCAGACTGAGAATGTGAAACCATTACTGGAACATAGGACTAATGTATTGATAAGATAAGAAAAAAATATTGGAATGTTGGATTAAAGTATTGGAGAGACAAGGAATAGGAAATGCTGTCACTGGAGATTGGTGATCCATCTTTTTCCCAAAAATTAACAGCAATAGGTTTCTCCCTGAATAGGCTGTGTGATAGAAGCACCTTGAATGGTAGTTATTTGTATTCATTGAAGAATTTGTTGAGAATATATAGGTTTACTTATTTTACCTTCTGTAGGTTTAGGTTTGATTCTTGCAATCACAATGGTCACATGAGCCAAGTTATGAAAGGAAAGATTTTTGGCAGCTTTGATGATCTCATCCTTGTCAACCGGCCAACTAGATAGAATTAGCCTTAATTTGCAGATGTTCATGTTTCCTGGGTCATCTATTCTGCTAAGCCATTGCTTTTAGGGCTTTACATTTGTGCCATACCATAGAGCTTTTAAAAAGGATTATATTGTGTTGCATCTTCAGTGACGTTCAAACCAAATTTGAAACATTTACTCAGACTGACTAGTCAGCATAATTTAGCACTGCCCCACACAGTGATTTTGCTCACTTGGCCATTTTGTCTATCTACTACAGTTATTGAATTTAACTTGCATTATATAAAAATACCAAAGCCAATCCAAAAGTTGTCAAATCAAAAAATCTTTCAGAAATCTATTGTAATATTAAATTATTCACATTAATTGCCTCCAGAAGAATGAGAATCTCTTAGTATATCGTCCTTAACAATACCCCCCAATTACAAAAGCAAATAGAAGCAGTTGACTTTATTCATTACTCCTATATCCTGTTCTTCTTATATCCTGTTTTGTATTGAAACGTAAATCAAAATGTGAAACAGTTCTATGCCCAAACTCTGGCATATTAAAGGGATTTTCTGTGTAATGCTTGTTCATCCTCTTGGGTAGGGCCATTATCCATAATACTAAAGGGGTGTCTCATTTGCAGGAAGGTTGATAAGGATCAAGGGGGTTGTTTTCTGCTTTTTGAAACCATGATGTTAATTTAGTAATTTTCTTTTTCTTTTAACAGCATTTTAATGCTAATTACTACCATTTTCCATTGGGTGAGTTTGATCAATGGGCTCGCCATCAGAAAGCAAGCCAATTAGAGTCATCTGCAGTAATGATCCTTTGGCACTTCTCAAGTGGCTTAACAGTCACTTAACTGGTCAAGTAATGGTCCATGACATCAATTCAGTTTGAGAGGTTGGGAAACTGTAGGAAATTAAGCACAGCAGTTAAATTATACAGTCCATTTCTCTGATGCGCAGCTGTTTTTGGTTTTTGATAGATTAATTTTTAGCAATATGGCATAAGAACTAATGAACTAAATGTTCTTTTATATGCGTAAGTACCTTCTAAGTTGTGAAATGAGAAATTGTTAAACTTTAAAAATTGTGTGCATGGTCTTCCTCTGTTGTTTGTATTGAAGTTTAAGGAAGATCAGAACCATGAAATTAATGACCTAATTGGTAACCAAGCCTGGAGATTTCCCATGATGGAAACTGAATTATACAGCTGTGGAATATGCCATGACTTTTATCTAGTTTTATCTTCATCTGTTAGTAGATGGAGTGTTAATTGAATTGACAGGATTGATTAAAAGTGACTATTTCATTTGATGAGATCCATGGAAGTTGGCATTTCCCAAACTATTTAGCGATAAATACCATTCTGCTTCTAAAATACCACTTATTGCACCAACATACATCATGTCCCCACTCTTCCTGTTATCAAATACAGAGGCATGAGGTTCATCACATACTTGGTGCATTCGTTGCTCCCAAAGCAGCTATTTAGCATTCAGAGAGATGGTAGCTTGCACATAAGGGGGGTTTAAACGAGAGTTGCAGGGGGTGGGAACCAGAGTGGCAGGGCAGCAAGTGGAGAAGCAGTGGGCAAAGTAGATGTTAAGACTACAAGCAAAGATGGAAACCGAAAGGTTGAGCATGGTAGGACTAATGTTCTGAATTGCATCTATTTCGATGCAAGGAGTATTGTAGGTAAGGCAGATGAACTTCGAGCATAGATCCGTACCTGGAATTATGATGTTGTAGCTATTAGTGAGACTTAGTTGCAGGAGGGGCAGGACTGGCAGCTCAATGCTCCTGTTGGTTTTAGACATGATAGAGGGGGAGGTATTAAAGGGGGAGGGGGTGGCATTACTCATTAGGAAAATGTCACAGCAGTGCTCAAAGAGGACATACTGGAGGGCTCAACTACCAGGCAATTTGGGTGGAAATGAGGAATAAAAAAGGGATGACAACGTTAATGGGACCATATTATAGATCTCCCAATAGTCAGCAGGACTTAGAGGAGCAAATTTGTAGACAGATAACTGACAGTTGTAGGAAATATAAAGTTGTGATAGTAGGTGATTTTAACTTTCCACATATTGACTGGGACTCCCATACTGTAAAAGGACCGAATAGGGTAGAGTTTGTCAGTTGTGTTCAAGAAGGTTTCCTAAATCAATATGTAGAAGTCCCAACTAGAGAGAATGCGATACTGGATCTCCTCTGAGGGAATGAGACAGGGCAGGTGACAGAAGTGAGTGCAGGGCAACACTTTGGATCTAGTGATCATAATTCCGTTAGTTTCAAAATAATTATGGAGAAGGATAGAACTGGTCCTAGGGTTAAGATTCTAAACTGGAGGAAGGCCAATTTTGATGACATCAGAAGGGATCTGGCAGGCCTGGATTGGGATAGGTTGTTTTCCGGCAAAGAGATGCTTGGTAAGTGGGAGGCTTTCAAGAGTGAAATATTGAGAGTACAGAATCAGTATGTTCATGTTAGAATAAAAGGCAAGGCTAACAGGTTTAGGGAACCTTGGTTAATGAGAGATATTGAGGCCCTGGTAAAGAAAAAGGAGGCACATATCAGGTATAAGCAGTTAGAATCAAATGAGGCACTTGAAGAGTATAAGAAATACAAGAGAACACTTAAGAGAGAAATCAGGAGGGCTAAAAGAGGACATGAGGTTGCTCTGGCAGACAAGGTGAAAGAGAATCCCAAGGGTTTCTATAACTATATTAAGAGCAAAAGGATAGTATGGGACAAAATTGGTCCTCTTGAAAATCAGTGTGGTCATCTATGCGTGGAGCTGAAAGAGATGGGGGAAGTCTTAAATGAATTTTTCGCATTTGTATTTACTTGAGAGACAGACACAGAGTCTATAGAACTGAGGAAAAAAAATAGTGAGGTCATGGACTATATCCAGATTACAGAAGAGGAGGTGCTTGCTGTCTTGAGCCAAATTAGGGTGGATAAATCCCCAGTGCCTGACGAGGTGTCCCCTCAGACCTTGTGGGAGGCTAGTGCAGAAATTGCAGGGGCCCTGGCAGAGATATTTAAATTGTCCTTAGCCACGGGTAAGGTGCCAGAGGACTGGAGGATAGCTAATGTTGTTCTGTTGTTTCAGAAAGGCTCTAAGAATAAGCTGGGAAATTATAGGCCGGTGAGCCTGATGTCAGTCATGGGTAAATGATTGGAAGGTATTCTGAGAGACAG